>NW_027254760.1:43550-158550 GCF_044704955.1 Pristiophorus japonicus
AAGGGAGTGAAGGGTTATGGGGAGCGGGCGGGGAAGTGGAGCTGGGTCCATGATCGGATCAGCCATGATCGTATTAAATGGAGCAGGCTCGAGGGGCCGAATGGCCCACTCCTGCTCCTATTTCTTATGTCTTAAAGGAGGAGAGGAGTGTAGAGAGGAGAAGAGGTTTAGGAAGGGAGTGCCAGAGTTCAGCATCACAGCAGATGAAGACACGGTCACCAATTGCACAACAAATGAAATACTGTGGTTATATCATCATCAGAAAGCACAGGGCAGGAAGGAAGGGAGGGAGGGAGGGGCAGCTGTATTTAAAGATAACATTAACGGCAATAGAAAAAAGGGAGACAACTAGAACAGGAACAGAATCCCTACAGTTATACAGGGTATTGGTGAGGCCACACCTGGAGTACTGCGTGCAGTTCTGCTCTCCGTATTTAAGGAAGGATATACTTTCTTTGGAGGCAGTTCAGAGAAGGTTCACTCGGTTGATTCCCTCCCTCCCGCTGTACTGCGGCACTTTGCAATCTTTCTCCATTTAAATAATAACTTGCTCTTTGATTTTTTTTCTGCCCAAGTGCATGACCTCACACTTTACAACATTATACTCCAGCTGACAATTTTTTGCCCACTCACTTACATAAGAACATAAGAATTAGGAACAGGAGTAGGCCATCGAGCCCCTCGAGCCTGCTCCGCCATTCAACAAGATCCTGGCTGATCTGGCCGTGGACTCAGCTCCACTTACCCGTCCGCTCCCCGTAACCCTTAATTCCCTTAGCCTGTCTATGTCCCTTCGCAGATTTTTTGTGTCCTGCTGTTGTGTGGGGTGCCCAGCCCTACAGGCCGGAGAGGGAGCCTGGACATTTCCTGGTCCGTCTGTGTGGGGCCCAGTCCCACAGGCCGGAGAGGGAGCCTGGACGTTTCCTGGTCCGTCTGTGTGTGGTGCCCAGTCCCACAGGCCGGAGAGGGAGCCTGGACGTTTCCTGGTCTGTGTGTGGTGCCCAGTCCTACAGGCCGGAAAGGGAGCCTGGACGTTTCCTGGTCTGTGTGTGTGAGGCCCAGACCTACAGGCCGGAGAGGGAGCCTGGACGTTTCCTGGTCCGTCTGTGTGTGGTGCCCAGTCCCACAGGCCGGAGAGGGAGCCTGGACGTTTCCTGGTCTGTGTGTGTGAGGCCCAGCCCTACAGGCCGGAGAGGGAGCCTGGACGTTTCCTGGTGTGTGTATGTGGGGCCCAGTCCTACAGGCCGGAGAGGGAGCCTGGACGTTTCCTGGTCTATGTGTGTGAGGCCCAGCCCTACAGGCCAGAGAGGGAGCCTGGACGTTTCCTGGTGTGTGTATGTGGGGCCCAGTCCTACAGGCCAGAGAGGGAGCCTGGACATTTCCGTGAGGCCCAGTCCCACAGGCTGGAGAGGGAGCCTGGACGTTTCCTGGTCTATGTGTGTGAGGCCCAGCCCTACAGGATGGAGGGAGCCTGGACGTTTCCTGGTGTGTCTATGTGGGGCCCAGTCCCACAGGCCGGAGAGGGAGCCTGGACGTTTCCTGGTCTATGTATGTGAGGCCCAGCCCTACAGGCCGGAGAGGGAGCCTGGACATTTCCTGGTGTGTGTGTGGGCCCAGTCCCACCCCGGGTGGGGAAGCCCAGCTGAGGGATTGTCGGACAATGCTGCACTCGGGGTACAGGGGCAGAGGACGTTGCCGGGATCGAGTGGTGTTTGGGCGAAGGGCAAATTCTTACCTCTTGTCCCTGGAGATTTTCAGCAGTTTCCTCTGGGCTTTTCGCAGCTCCTCCTGAAAACATTCCTGCTCCTGAAAAATCAGACAAGGGGAGTCAGCCACCGGATGGAGGGGGGAAACACGGCGGGGAGGGGGGAAACACGCCGGGGAGGGGGGAAACACGCCGGGGAGGGGGGAAACACGGCGGGGAGGGGAGGGGGGAAACACGCCGGGGAGGGGGGGGGGGGAAACACGCCGGGGAGGGGGGGGGGGGAAACACGCCGGGGAGGGGGGGGGGGGAAACACGCCGGGGAGGGGGGGAGGGGAGGGGGGAAACACGCCGGGGAGGGGAGGGGGGGGGGTGGGGACACGACGGGGAGGGGGGGACGGGGATTAAAAACCCTCACACCTTCCCTCAGTTCTTCCTCACCCGTCCCCAGTCCCTCGCCAGCCCCAGCCCCATCCCATCCCCCAATCGATCACCCCTCGCCTGCCCCTCCCCCCCACTCCGTCCGATCGCCCCCCTCCCCTGCCCAAATGCCCCACCCTCCCCAACCCGGTCCCTCGTCCATCCTCCCCAACCCCAGCCCCTCACCCCCCCAACCCCTCCCCCACCCGATCGCCCCCCAACCTCGTCCCTTCACCCCCCCAGTCCCCAGCCCCCCAACCCCTCCCCCGTCCGATCGCCCCCCCCACCCCGTCCCTCGTCCATTCCCCCCTCAGTCCCCCTCCCCCCACCCCGTCCCTCGTCCATTCCCCCCCCCACCCCGTCCCTCGTCCATTCCCCCCTCAGTCCCCCTCCCCCCACCCCGACCCTCGTCCATTCCTCCCCCCCAGTCCCCCACCCCGTCCCTCACCCAGCACCCCCCTCCCCTCCCCCCACCCCGTCCCTCACCCAGCACCCCCCCCCCTCCCCCCACCCCGACCCTCGTCCATTCCCCCCCCCCCCGTCCCTCACCCAGCACCCCCCTCCCCTCCCCCCACCCCACCCCGTCCCTCACCCAGCACCCCCCTCCCCTCCCCCCACCCCGACCCTCACCCAGCACCCCCCTCCCCCCACCCCACCCCGTCCCTCACCCAGCACCCCCCTCCCCTCCCCCCACCCCGTCCCTCACCCAGCACCCCCCTCCCCTCCCCCCACCCCGTCCCTCACCCAGCACCCCCCTCCCCTCCCCCGTCCCTCACCCAGCACCCCCCTCCCCTCCCCCCACCCCGTCCCTCACCCAGCACCCCCCTCCCCTCCCCCTACCCCGTCCCTCACCCAGCACCCCCCTCCCCTCCCCCCACCCCGTCCCTCACCCAGCACCCCCCTCCCCTCCCCCCACCCCGTCCCTCACCCAGCACCCCCCTCCCCTCCCCCCACCCCGTCCCTCACCCAGCACCCCCCTCCCCTCCCCCCACCCCGTCCCTCACCCAGCACCCCCTCCCCCCCAGTCCCCACCCCCCACCCCGTCCCTCACCCAGCATCCCCCTCCCCTCCCCCCACCCCGACCCTCGTCCATTCCCCCCCCCCCAGTCCCCAGCCCCTCACCCCGACCCTCACCCAGCACCCCCCTCCCCTCCCCCCACCCCGACCCTCGTCCATTCCCCCCCCCCCAGTCCCCAGCCCCTCACCCCGTCCCTCACCCAGCACCCCCCTCCCCTCCCCCCACCCCGACCCTCGTCCATTCCCCCCCCCCCCGTCCCTCACCCAGCACCCCCCTCCCCTCCCCCCACCCCGACCCTCGTCCATTCCCCCCCCCCCAGTCCCCAGCCCCTCACCCCTCACCCCGTCCCTCACCCAGCACCCCCCTCCCCTCCCCCCACCCCGACCCTCGTCCATTCCCCCCCCCCCCCAGTCCCCAGCCCCTCACCCCGTCCCTCACCCAGCACCCCCCTCCCCTCCCCCCACCCCGTCCCTCACCCAGCACCCCCCTCCCCTCCCCCCACCCCGACCCTCGTCCATTCCCCCCCCCCCAGTCCCCAGCCCCTCACCCCGTCCCTCACCCAGCACCCCCCTCCCCTCCCCCCACCCCGTCCCTCGTCCATTCCCCCCCCCACCCCGTCCCTCGTCCATTCCCCCCTCAGTCCCCAGCCCCCAGCCCCTCACCCCGTCCCTCACCCAGCACCCCCCTCCCCTCCCCTCCCCCCACTTACGTAGACGAGGAACTTGAGTTTGCGTTTGAGGTTCTTATACTTCCTCCTGTAGTCGGTTTCTGATTGTCCGTTCATCCCTAAAACACACAACACACCGTCAGAACCACAGGACCGAGACACGGCACACGGGGTGTGGGTGCAGTCAGGGGTCACTGTGCCCCGGGGGTAGGAGTTCAAGGGGTCACTATCTCTTTAATATTCGATGACAGCTGTCAGTCAGTTTAAAGGCAGCGATTGTCCCCTTCAAGGGCCACAACCATTAAACTGTAAATTAAACAAAACTTTTCAATCGAATTTAAATCAAATTAAAATTCAGTTCCAGAGGATCAAACGCCCCCCTCGACGGCCCGCTGCCCGGACTGATTAATGGCCACCTTGACCAGGCCCTACGAGGAGGCCCTCCGAACTGCCCGCTCCCCTCCACACCGGATGGGTAAAGATCAGGAGTGTGGGGCAGCGATTGAGCAGCGGAAGAGGCATTCACTGCCTCCCATCGTGTGTACACCTGGAACACGGGACCCCTTCCAGGCCACGCAAAGTGCACGCGGTATGGGAGTGCGTCTAACCATGCTGCCCGCAACTCTCCACACCAAACTCCCCGATGGGAAGGGGAGTGTCTCCAGGGTAGTGAGCCCTCCCCCCGGTCTACCTCCGGACGGTGAGGTAGTGCACCAAGGTGTGTCCGGACGTGCAGTGTGTTTGGGCACGGTGGATAATCTCGGAGAGACGGTTCATGCTGTCGGCACCAGCTCCCGAGCGAGGCTTCATAGAATGGCAGAGAGTTACAGCGCGGGAGGAGGCCATTCCGGCCCATCGTGTCCGCTCCGGCCGACCAAGACCTCTCCCGGCCTAATCCCACGTTCCCGCTCTCGCTCCCTCGCCCTGTAGCACTTCAAGGTGCACTGCCAAATGTGCTGAGGGTTTCTGCCTCTATCCCCCCTTTCAGGCCGTGAGTTCCAGACCCTGCCCCAGACCCCCACCACCCTCTGGGTGAAGACATTTCCTCTCAAATCCCCTCAAAACCTCCCCCCAATTACTTTCAATCCACGCCCCCTGGTTGTTGACCCCTCTGCCCAGGGAAACAGGTCCGTCCTATCCACTCTATCCAGGCCCCTCATCATTTTATATACCTCAATCAGGTCTCCCCTCAGCCTTCTCTGTTCCAAGGGAAACAGACCCCAGCCTATCCAATCTTTCCTCATCGCCAAAATTCTCCAGTCCCAGCAACATCCTGGTAAATCTCCTCTGTACCCTCTCCAGTGCAACATCCTGGTAAATCTCCTCTGCACCCTCTCCAGTGCAACATCCTGGTAAATCTCCTCTGTACCCTCTCCAGTGCAACATCCTGGTAAATCTCCTCTGTACCCTCTCTAGTGCAACATCCTGGTAAATCTCCTCTGTACCCTCTCTAGTGCAACATCCTGGTAAATCTCCTCTGCACCCTCTCCAGTGCAATCACATCCTTCCTGTAATGTGGTGACCAGACCTGCACGCAGTACTCCAGCTGTGGTCTAACCAGTGTTTTATACAGTTCAAGCATAACCCCCCCTGCTCTTGTATTCCATGCCTCGGCCAATAAAGGCAAGTATTCCGTATGCCTTCTTAACCACCTTATCCACCTGGCCTGCTACCTTCAGGGATCTGTGGACCTGCACTCCAAGGTCCCTGTGTTCCTCGACACTTCTCAGTGTCCTACCATTTAATGTGTATTCCCTCGCCTTGTTAGCCCTCCTCAAATGCATCACCTCTCACTTCTCCTGATTAAACTCCATTTGCCACTGCTCTGCCCACCTGACCAGTTCATCGATATCTTCCTGCAGTCCGCAGGTTTCTTCTTCATCATCAACCACACGGCCGATGTTAGTGTCATCTGCAAACTTCTCAATCATACCCCCTATATACAAGTCTATATGTACCACAAAAAGCCAGGGACCCAGCACTGAGCCCTGTGGAACCCCACTGGAAACATCCTTCCAGTCACAAAAACACCCATCAACCATTACCCTTTGCTTCCTGTCTGAGCAAATTTTGGATCCAACTTGCCAATTTACCCTGGATCCCATGGGCTTTCACTGTCGTGACCAGTCTGCCATGTGTTGCATCACACTCCTGACTTGTGCCTTGTAGATGGTGAAAAGACTTTGGGGAGTCAGGAGGTGAGACACTGCAGAATACCCAGCCTCTGACCTGCTCTTGTTGCCACAGTATTGATGTGGCTGGTCCAGTTAAGTTTCTGGTCAATGGTGACCCCCAGGATGTTGATGGTGGGGGATTCGGTGAAGATAATGCTGCTGAATATCAAGGGGAGGTGGTTAAGACTCTCGCTTGTTGGAGATGGTCATTGCCTGGCACTTGTGTGGTGTGAATGTTACTTGCCACTTATCAGCCCGAGCCTGAATGTTGTCCAGGTCTTGCTGTATGTGGGCACGGACTGCTCCATTATCTGAGGAGTTGTGAATGGAACTGAACATTGTGCAGTGATCAGCGAACATCCCCACTTCTGACCTTAGGATGGAGGGAAGGTCATTGATGAAGCAGCTGAAGATGTTTGGGCCGAGGACACTGCCCTGAGGAACTCCTACAGCGAAGGTTCATCAGACTGATTCCTGGGATGGGGGGATTGTCCTACAAGGAGGGATTGAGGAGACTAGGCTGATATTCGAGAGTTTAGGTGATCTCAGTGAAACATACAAAATTCTTAGAGCTTGATAGGGTAGATGCAGGGAGGATGGTTCCCCGGGCTGGGGAGTCCAGAACTAGGGGTCACAGTCTCAGGATATGGGCTCGGCCATTTAGGGCTGAGATGAGGAGGAATTTCTTCACTCAGAGGGGGGTGAATCTTTGGAGCTCTCTACCATTCAGCCCCTCGAGCCTGTTACACAGGAACAGGAGGAGGCCCATTCAGCCCCTCGAGCCTGTTACACAGGAACAGGAGGAGGCCCATTCAGCCCCTCGAGCCTGTTACACAGGAACAGGAGGAGGCCCATTCAGCCCCTCGAGCCTGTTACACAGGAACAGGAGGAGGCCCATTCAGCCCCTCGAGCCTGTTACACAGGAACAGGAGGAGGCCATTCAGTCCCTCGAGCCTGTTACACAGGAACAGGAGGAGGCCCATTCAGCCCCTCGAGTCTGTTACACTGGAACAGGAGGAGGCCCATTCAGCCCCTCGAGCCTGTTACACAGGAACAGGAGGCGGCCCATTCAGCCCCTCGAGTGTGTTACACAGGAACAGGAGGAGGCCCATTCAGCCCCTCGAGCCTGTTACACAGGAACAGGAAGAGGCCCATTCAGCCAAAGGGCTATGAAGGCTCAGTCGTTGAGTATATTCAAGACAGACAGCAATAGATTTTTGGATATTAAGAGAATCGAGGGATATGGGGGAAAATCGGGCAGGGAAGTGGAGTTGAGATTGAAGATCAGCCATGATATTGAATGGTGGAGCAGGCTCGAGGGGCCGAATGGCCGACTCCTGCTCCTTATGTTGTTATGTAGGTGTGGATTCCTGAGCAGCGGCACCTGGAGGAGAGCCAACACTCCTGGGCGAGGGTGGGGGAAGAGACCCTGATCCATTCCTGGCCAAAGACAGGCAGCCCCCGCTGGGAGGCAGAGTCGAACATGCCCAGGTTTACAAACAGGGGCTGCGTTTTGCAATGGAGGCCTCTCTCTCTCACTCACTGTGTCTCTCTCTTTCTCGCGCTTTCAGTGTCTGGCTGTGTCTCTCTTACGCGCTGTGTCTGTCTTTGTCTCTCTCGACATAAGAAATAGGAGCAGGAGTGGGCCATTCGGCCCCTCGAGCCTGCTCCGCCATCTAATACCATCATGGCTGATCCGATCAAGGACTCAGCTCCACTTCCCCGCCCGCTCCCCATAACCCTTCACTCCCTTATCGCCCAAAAATCTGTCTATCTCCACCTTAAATATATTCAATGTCCCAGCCTCCACAGCTCTCTGGGGCAGAGAATTCCACAGATTTACAACCCTCTGAGAGAAGAAATTCCTCCTCATCTCAGTTTTAAATGGGCAGCCCCTTATTCTAAGACCATGCCCCCTAGTTCTAGTCTCCCCCATCAGTGGGAACATCCTCTCTGCATCCACCTTGTCGAGCCCCCCTCATAATCTGATACGTTTCCATAAGATCACCTCTCATTCTTCTGAACTCCAATGAGTAGAGGCCCAACCTCCTCAATCTATCCTCATAAGTCAACCCCCTCATCCCCGGAATCAACCGAGTGAACCTTCTCTGAACTGCCTCCAAAGCAAGTATATCCTTCCTTAAATACGGAGAGCAAAACTGCACGCAGTATTCCAGGTGTGGCCTCACCAATACCCTGTATAAATACACACAGTATTACAGGTGTGTCCTCACCCAACATAGAAACATAGAAAATAGGTGCAGGAGCAGGCATTCGGCCCTTCGAGCCTGCACCAACATTCAATAAGATCATGGCTGATCATTCCCTCAGTACCCCTTTCCAGCTTTCTCTCCATACCCCTTGATCCCTTTAGCCGTAAGGGCCACATCTAACTCCCTCTTGAATATATCCAATGAACTGGCCTCAACAACTCTCTGCGGCAGGGAATTCCACAGGTTAACAACTCTCTGAGTGAAGAAGTTTCTCCTCATTTCAGTCCTAAATGGCTTACCCCTTATCCTTAGACTGTGACCCCTGGTTCTGGACTTCCCCATCATCGGGAACAATCTACCTGCATCTAACCTGTCCCGTCCCGTCAGAATCTTGTATGTTTCTATGAGATCCCCTCTCATCCTTCTAAACTCCAGTGAATAAAGGTCCAGTTGATCCAGTCTCTCCCCATATGTCAGTCCAGCCATCCCGGGAATCAGTCTGGTGAACCTTCGCTGCACTCCCTCAATAGTAAGAACGTCCTTCCTCAGATTAGGAGACCAAAACTGAACACAATACTCCAGGTGGGGCCTCACCAAGGCCCTGTACAACTTCAGTAAGACCTCCCTGCTCCTATACTCAAATCCTCTCACTATGAAGTCCAACATACCATTTGCCTTCTTCACCGCCTGCTGTACCTGCATGCCAACCTTCAATGACTGATGTACCATGACACCCAGGTCTCGTTGCACCTCCCCTTTTCCTAATCTGTCACCATTCAGATAATATTCTGCCTTCCTGTTTTTGCCCCCAAAGTGGATAACCTCACATTATACTGCATCTGCCATGCATTTGGCCACTCATCTAACCTATCCAAGGCACCCTGCAGCCTCTTAGTGTCCTCCTCACAGCTCACACCGCCACCCAGTTTAATGTCATCTGCAAACTTGGAGATATTACACTCAATTCCTTCACCTAAATCATTACTGTATATTGTAAATAGCTGGGGTCCCAGCACGGAGCCCTGCGGTACCCCACTAGTCACTGCCTGCCATTCTGAAAAGGACCCGTTTATCCCGACTCTCTGCTTCCTGTCTGCCGACCAGTTCTCTATCCACGTCAGTACATTACCCCCAATACCATGTGCTTTAATTTTGCACACCAATCTCTTGTGTGGGATCTCGTCAAAAGCCTTTTGAAAGTCCAAATACACCACATCCACTGGTTCTCCCTTGTGCTCTACTAGTTACATCCTCAAAAAATTCCAGAAGATTCATCAAGCATGATTTCCCTTTCATAAATCCATGCTGACTTGGGCCGATCCTGTCACTGCTTTCCAAATGCGCTGGCTGCAATTACATCTTTAATAATTGATTTCAACATTTTCCCCACCACTGATGTCAGGCTAACCGATCTATAATTACCCGTTTTCTCTCTCCCTCCCTTTTTTAAAATAAATACAGAAATACACAGTAATATTACAGATTTATAGAATTACACACACTACCCCAGGTTTATAAAAATATACACACTAACCCAGATTTATATAAATACACACACTATCCCAGGTTTATATAATATTACAGATTTAAATAATTACATAGAAAAACATAGAAAATAGGTGCAGGTGCAGGCCATTCGGCCCTTCTAGCAAGCACCGCTATTCAATGAGTTCATGGCTGAACATGCAACTTCAGTACCCCATTCCTGCTTTCTCGCCATACCCCTTGATCTCCTTATTGTAAGGACTACATCCAACTCCTTTTTGAATATATTTAGTGAATTGGCCTCAACAACTCTCTGCGGTAGAGAAATCCACAGGTTCACCACTCTCTGGGTGAAGAAGTTTCTCCTCATCTCGGTCCTAAATGGCTTACCCCTTATCCTTAGTCTGTGACCACTGGTTCTGGACTTCCCCAACATTGGGAATATTCTTCCTGCATCTAACCTGTTTAAACCCATCAGAATTTTAAATGTTTCTATGAGATCCCCTCTCATTCTTCTGAACTCCAGTGAATACAAGCCCAGTTGATCCAGTGTTTCTTGATATGTCAGTCCCGCCATCCCGGGAATCAGTCTGGTGAACCTTCGCTGCACTCCCTCAATAGCAAGAATGTCCTTCCTCAAGTTAGGAGACCAAAACTGTACACAATACTCCAGGTGTGGCCTCACCAAGGCCCTGTACAACTGTAGCAACACCTCCCTGCCCCTGTATTCAAATCCCCTCGCTATGAAGGCCCACGTGCCATTTGCTTTCTTAACCGCCTGCTGTACCTGCATGGCCAACCTTCAATGACTGATGTACCATGACACCCAGGTCTCGTTGCACCTCCCCTTTTCCTAATCTGTCACCATTCAGATAATAGTCTGTCTCTCTGTTTTTACCACCAAAGTGGATAACCTCACATTTATCCACATTATACTGACATCTGCCATGCATTTGCCCACTCACCTAACCTATCCAAGTCGCTCTGCAGCCTCATAGCATCCTCCTCGCAGCTCACACTGCCACCCAACTTAGTGTCATCCGCAAATTTGGAGATACTGCATTTAATCCCCTCGTCTAAATCATTAATGTACAGTGTAAACAGCTGGGGCCCCAGCACAGAACCTTGCGGTACCTCACTAGTCACTGCCTGCCATTCTGAAAAGTCCCCATTTACTCCTACTCTTTGCTTCCTGTCTGCCAACCAGTTCTCAATCCACGTCAGCACACTACCCCCAATCCCATGTGCTTTAACTTTGCACATTAATCTCTTGTGTGGGACCTTGTCGAAAGCCTTCTGAAAGTCCAAATACACCACATCAACTGGTTCTCCCTTGTCCACTCTACTGGAAACATCCTCAAAAAATTCCAGAAGATTTGTCAAGCATGATCTCCCTTTTACAAACCCATGCTGACTGGGGCCTATCCTGTCACCTGACCCACCGCCGAGCTCAGCTTTAATTACACTTTAATCTTTACTCCCCCCAGTCACAAACTCACCTCAGCCCCACAAACAAGCGCCGGAAGTGCTCTTTTTGAACCTTGCCCTCCCGCCGGATGTCGGATGCCCGGACTACAACTTCCAGAGTGCCCGAGGACGACGCCTGCGCAGCGCGGACCCCCCGGCACTCCGTCTCTTAGCAACCGCGACGGCCCGCGCCGCGGGCGGCCAGACCCGCCTGCACGCACCACCGCGCTCTGTGATTGGTCCGCCCGCCCGTCCGTCAATCGCCGACGCCCGCCCACTGCCAGGTTACTCGGCGCGGGGACTGGTCCCGCCCGCCCGCCAATCACAACCGCCTCCCGCCCCCGTCGCGCGCTGTGATTGGTTCGGCGGCCTGTCAATCTCCGCCCGCTGGCGGGCCGGGCTGGGTGGGCTGCGATCACCGGGCGCTATGATTGGTCCGCTCGCATGTCAATCAGCAATGACCGCCCCTCAACTGGTCACTCTGAGCTGTGACTGCTGACAGTGAGCGGACCAATCACAGCGCAGAGTGACCAGTTGAGGGACGGTCATTGCTGATTGACAGATGAGCAGACCAATGAGCGCCAATATATTGGCAGACGGAGTACAATGTATAATATTATATATATTAAATTTGGCAGATGGAGTACAATGTATATTATATATATTAAATTTAGCAGATAGAGTACAAAGTATAATATTATATATATAAAATTTTAGCAGATGGAGTACAATGTATATTATATATATTAAATTTAGCAGATGGAGTACAAAGTATAATATCATATATATTAAATTTAGCAGATGGAGTATAATGTATAATATATATTATATTTAGCAGATGGAGTACAATGTATAATATTATATATATTAAATTTGGCAGATGGAGTACAATGTATATTATATATATTAAATTTAGCAGATGGAGTATAATGTATAATATTATATATATTAAATTTAGCAGATGGAGTACAATGTATATTATATTTATAATAAATTTGGCAGCTGGAGTACAATGTATAATATTATATATATTAAATTTAGCAGATGGAGTGCAATGTAAATTATATATATTAAATTTGGCAGCTGGAGTACAATGTATAATATTATATATATTAAATTTAGCAGATGGAGTATAATGTATATTATATATATTAAATTTGGCAGATGGAGTATAATGTATAATATCATATATATAAAATTTAGCAGATGGAGCATAATGTATAATATTATATATATTAAATTTGGCAGATGGAGTACAATGTATAATATTATATATATTAAATTTAGCAGATGGAGTACAATGTATAATATTATATATTAAATTTAGCAGATGGAGTATAATGTATAATATATATTATATTTAGCATAGAAACATAGAAACATAGAAAATAGGTGCAGGAGCAGGCCATTCAGCCCTTCTAGCCTGCACCGCCATTCAATGAGTTCATGGCTGAACATGAAACTTCAGTACCCCCTTCCTGCTTTCTCGCCATAACCCTTGATCCCCCGAGTAGTAAGGACTTCATCTAACTCCCTTTTGAATATATTTAGTGAATTGGCCTCAACTACTTTCTGTGGTAGAGAATTCCACAGGTTCACCACTCTCTGGGTGAAGAAGTTTCTCCTCATCTCGGTCCTAAATGGCTTACCCCTTATCCTCAGACTGTGACCCCTGGTTCTGGACTTCCCCAACATTGGGAACATTCTTTCTGCATCTAACCTGTCTAAACCCGTCAGAATTTTAAACGTTTCTATGAGGTCCCCTCTCATTCTTCTGAACTCCAGTGAATACAAGCCCAATTGATCCAATCTTTCTTGATAGGTCAGTCCCGCCATCCCGGGAATCAGTCTGGTGAACCTTCGCTGCACTCCCTCAATAGCAAGAATGTCCTTCCTCAAGTTAGGAGACCAAAACTGTACACAATACTCCAGGTGTGGCCTCACCAAGGCCCTGTACAACTGTAGCAACACCTCCCTGCCCCTGTATTCAAATCCCCTCGCTATACAATGTATAATATTATATATTAAATTTAGCAGATGGAGTACAAAGTATAATATCATATATATTAAATTTAGCAGATGGAGTATAATGTATAATATATATTATATTTAGCAGATGGAGTACAATGTATAATATTATATATATTAAATTTGGCAGATGGAGTACAATGTATATTATATATATTAAATTTAGCAGATGGAGTATAATGTATAATATTATATATATTAAATTTAGCAGATGGAGTACAATGTATATTATATTTATAATAAATTTGGCAGCTGGAGTACAATGTATAATATTATATATATTAAATTTAGCAGATGGAGTGCAATGTAAATTATATATATTAAATTTGGCAGCTGGAGTACAATGTATAATATTATATATATTAAATTTAGCAGATGGAGTATAATGTATATTATATATATTAAATTTGGCAGATGGAGTATAATGTATAATATCATATATATAAAATTTAGCAGATGGAGCATAATGTATAATATTATATATATTAAATTTGGCAGATGGAGTACAATGTATAATATTATATATATTAAATTTAGCAGATGGAGTACAATGTATAATATTATATCTTAAATTTAGCAGATGGAGTACAAAGTATAATATCATATATATTAAATTTAGCAGATGGAGTATAATGTATAATATATATTATATTTAGCAGATGGAGTACAATGTATAATATTATATATATTAAATTTGGCAGATGGAGTACAATGTATATTATATATATTAAATTTAGCAGATGGAGTATAATGTATAATATTATATATATTAAATTTAGCAGATGGAGTACAATGTATATTATATTTATAATAAATTTGGCAGCTGGAGTACAATGTATAATATTATATATATTAAATTTAGCAGATGGAGTGCAATGTAAATTATATATATTAAATTTGGCAGCTGGAGTACAATGTATAATATTATATATATTAAATTTAGCAGATGGAGTACAATGTATAATATTATATATATTAAATTTGGCAGATGGAGTATAATGTATAATATTATATATATTAAATTTAGCAGATGGAGTACAATGTATAATATATATTAAATTTGGCAGATGGAGTATAATGTATAATATTATATATATTAAATTTAGCAGATGGAGTACAATGTATAATATATATTAAATTTAGCAGATGGAGTACAATGTATAATATATATTAAATTTAGCAGATGGAGTACAATGTATAATATTATATATATTACATTTAGCAGATGGAGTACAATGTATAATATTATATATATTAAATTTAGCAGATGGAGTACAATGTATAATATATATTAAATTTAGCAGATGGAGTACAATGTATAATATTATATATATTACATTTAGCAGATGGAGTACAATGTATAATATTATATATTAAATTTAGCAGATGGAGTACAATGTATAATATATATTAAATTTAGCAGATGGAGTATAATGTATAATATTATATATATTAAATTTAGCAGATGGAGTATAATGTATATTATATATATTAAAATTAGCAGATGGATACAATGTATATTATATATATTAAATTTAGTAGATGGAGTACAATGTATATTATATTTATAATAAATTTGGCAGCTGGAGTACAATGTATAATATTATATATATTAAATTTAGCAGATGGAGTACAATGTATAATATATATTAAATTTAGCAGATGGAGTACAATGTATATTATATATTAAATTTAGCAGATGGAGTACAAAGTATAATATTATATATATTAAATTTAGCAGATGGAGTACAAAGTATAATATTATATATATTAAATTTGGCAGCTAGAGTACAATGTATAATATTATATATATTAAATTTAGCAGATGGAGTACAATGTATATTATATATATTAAATTTAGCAGATGGAGTACAATGTATAATATATATATTAAATTTAGCAGATGGAGTACAATGTATATTATATATATTAAATTTGGCAGCTGGAGTACAATGTATAATATTATATATATTAAATTTAGCAGATGGAGTACAATGTATATTATATATTAAATTTAGCAGATGGAGTACAAAGTATAATATTATATATATTAAATTTAGCAGATGGAGTACAATGTATAATATATATATTAAATTTAGCAGATGGAGTACAATGTATATTATATATATTAAATTTGGCAGCTGGAGTACAATGTATAATATTATATATATTAAATTTAACAGATGGAGTACAATGTATAATATTATATATATTAAATTTAGCAGATGGAGTACAATGTATAATATTATATTTATTAAATTTAGCAGATGGAGTACAATGTATAATATTTTATATATTAAATTTAGCAGATGGAGTACAATGTATAATATTATATTTATTAAATTTAGCAGATGGAGTACAATGTATAATATTATATATATTAAATTTAGCAGATGGAGTGCAATGTATAATATATATTAACTTTAGCAGATGGAGTATAATGTATATTATATATATATTAAATTTAGCAGATGGAGTACAACCTATAATATTATATATATTAGATTTAGCAGATGGAGTACAATGTATAATATTATATACATTAAATTTAGCAGATGGAGTACAATGTATAATATATATTAAATTTAGCAGATGGAGTACAATGTATAATATTATATACATTAAATTTAGCAGATGGAGTACAATGTATAATATTATATACATTAAATTTAGCAGATGGAGTACAATGTATAATATTATATACATGAAATTTAGCAGATGGAGTACAATGGATAATATACATTAAATTTAGCAGATGGAGTACAATGTATAATATTATATACATTAAATTTAGCAGATGGAGTACAATGTATAATATATATTAAATTTAGCAGATGGAGTACAATGTATAATATATATTAAATTTAACAGACGAAGTACAATGTATAATATATATTAAATTTAGCAGATGGAGTACAATGTATAATATTATATATATTAAATTTAGCAGATGGAGTACAATGTATAATATTATATATATTAAATTTAGCAGATGGAGTACAATGTATAATATTATATATATTAAATTTAGCAGATGGAGTACAATGTACGGCCGACAATCGTGGGGGTGTAGGGAGTGGAGAATTTTAATGTACAGCACAAAAATAGACCATTCAGCCCCACCGCTCCGTGCCGGTGTTTCTGCTCCACACCCCGCTCCGTCTCACCCCATCACCACATCCTCCTATTCCTTTCTCCCTCATGGATTTGTTCAGCTTTCCCTTAAATGCATCTCTGCTATTCGTCTCAACCCCTCCCTGTGGGAGTGAGTTCCACATTCTCACCGCTCTCTGGGGAAAGGAGTTTCTTCTGAATTCCCCATTGGGTTTATTAGTAACTGTCCTATATTGATGGCCCCTAGTTCTGGTCACCCGCACAAGTGGATACATCATCTCTACGTCTATCCTATCGAACCCTCTCATAATTTTACAGACCTCCATCAGGTCACCCCTCAGCGTTCTCTGTTCTAGACACAAGAGCCCCAACCTGTTCATTCCTTTCTGATAGTTATAACCTCTCAGTTCTGCATCATTCTTGCTAAATATAAGGCACCATCTCCAGTGCCTCAATATCATTTTTATAATATGGAGACCAGAAATGTGCACAGTGCTCCAAGTGTGGTCTAACCAGACCAGAACTGTGCACGGTGCTCCAAGTGTGGTCTAACCAGACCAGAACTGTGCACGGTGCTCCAAGTGTGGTCTAACCAGACCAGAACTGTGCACAGTGCTCCATGTGTGGTCTAACCAGACCAGAACTGTGCACAGTGCTCCAAGTGTGGTCTAACCAGACCAGAACTGTGCACAGTGCTCCAAGTGTGGTCTAACCAGACCACAACTGTGCACGGTGCTCCAAGTGTGGTCTAACCAGACCAGAACTGTGCACGGTGCTCCAAGTGTGGTCTAACCAGACCAGAACTGTGCACGGTGCTCCATGTGTGGTCTAACCAGACCAGAACTGTGCACGGTGCTCCAAGTGTGGTCTAACCAGACCAGAACTGTGCACGGTGCTCCAAGTGTGGTCTAACCAGACCAGAACTGTGCACGGTGCTCCAGGTGTGGTCTAACCAGACCAGAACTGTACACAGTGCTCCAAGTGTGGTCTAACCCAGACCAGAACTGTGCACGGTGCTCCAAGTGTGGTCTAACCAGACCAGAACTGTGCACGGTGCTCCAAGTGTGGTCTAACCAGACCAGAACTGTGCACAGTGCTCCAAGTGTGGTCTAACCAGACCAGAACTGTGTACGGTGCTCCAAGTGTGGTCTAACCAGACCAGAACTGTGCACGGTGCTCCAAGTGTGGTGTAACCAGACCAGAACTGTGCACAGTGCTCCAAGTGTGGTCTAACCAGACCAGAACTGTGCAGTGCTCCAAGTGTGGTCTAACCAGACCAGAACTGTGTACGGTGCTCCAAGTGTGGTCTAACCAGACCAGAACTGTGTACGGTGCTCCAAGTGTGGTCGGTCATGTATCTCACACCACTGTATCTTACTGTGCTATACATGACTGTAACCAGAGATGACCTGTAACGACAAGCATACCTTACCACCAGGGGTGCACTTGCAGGAGACACTGTACACCTGTCCCACACAGGTATATCAAGGCAGGTCTCAGGCAAGTCAGGCATTCGAGAGCTGTGAAATAAAGGTGCAGATTCTGAGTGACCTTGACTTCAGCATGTGCCTCGTGTGAGTCTGTACTGCAGGGTCAGGACTTTACAGTGGCGACGAGTTACGGGATCACAGGATCCACAGAATGGCTACCAACGGCTCAGATGAGAAATACAATGCTGGAGACAATTGGGAGGACTTTATAGAAAGGCTCCAGCAAAGCTTTGTAACCAAAGACTGGTTGGGCGACGATAAGGCAGACAAGAGAAGAGCCCATCTCTTGACCAGCTGTGGCTCGAAAACATACGCTTTAATGAAGGACCTGCTGGCACCCGAGAAACCAGCAAGCAAGTCGTTTGAAGAGTTGAGCACACTGGTGAGAGACCACCTGAAGCCAGCGAGCAGCCTACACATGGCCAGTCACAGGTTCTACAACTACAGACGCTGTGCGGGCCAGAGCATACCCGACTTCGTGACGGAACTTCGGAGGTTGGCTAGTTCATGTGAGTTCCCCAATGAACTAAGGAGAGAAGTATTGAGAGACTTTTTTATTGAAGGAATAGGCCACGCAGGCATATTCCGAAAGCTTATAGAGACCAAGAACTTGACCCTAGAGGCAGCAGCACTGGTTGCAGAGACATTCTTGGCAGGAGAAGAAGAAACGAGGTTGATCTACACTGCGGGTACGACAACTAACGAAACATCAGAACAAGGGGTTCACAGAGTGAAACGAGCCGCTACCCCCACACATAGACAAAGGCAGGAGAGCAGGCCCTCAACAGCAGGCAGTGGCGCCAGAAGCCATCAAGGGCCACATGAACGGCCGTTCACACCTCATCAACCCACAATGCGAGCAATCAACTACAAACTGAGAGAAGCTCAAGAGAGATCAGCCAGACACCGCTCATCCTTCGGAAACAATGGAAGCGGTCTGTGCTGGAGATGTGGGGGAAGGCACTTATCAAGGGGGTGTCGATTTCAGCATGCCGTTTGCAGAAACTGCAACTATACAGGGCATCTGGCCCGCATGTGCAGAAAAACAGCAGCTCGGCTGGTATACGAATCGGAAGGGTCGGAAAGTGGACCAGAAGACGGTGGGGACAGTGCCCGTGACACCGAGGTACAGCGGGTCAACACAATCAATGGCCACTGCTCTTACAACAAGACGCCTCCAATAATGATGAGGGTCCTACTCAATGGGATACCCATCAACATGGTACTGGATACGGGAGCGAGTCAATCTCTCATGAGCGTCCAACAATTTGAACAGCTGTGGCCGCACAAAAGCAACAGACCAAAACTCACAAGGGTCGACACCAAACTAAGGACCTATACTAAAGAAATCGTCCCAGTCCTTGGCAGCGCCATGCTCTCAGTCACACACAAAGGGACAGTGAACCGACTTCCCCTGTGGATTGTCCCCGGAGATCTCCCAGCACTGCTGGGGAGAAGCTGGCTGGCAAAACTAAACTGGAAATGGGATGATGTCCATGCCATGTCGTCAGAAGAACGGACCTCCGGCTCAACAGTTCTAAGTCAATTTGAACATCTCTTTCAGCCAGGTGTGGGCACCTTCAAAGGGGCTAAAGTTAAAATCTACATCACACAGGATGCTAGACCAGTTCTTCACAAGGCTAGAGCTGTGCCTTATGTGATGAGGGAAAAGATTGAACACGAACTGGACCGGCTTCTGCGGGAAGGCATTATCTCACCCGTGGAATTTAGCGACTGGGCAAGTCCCATCGTCCCAGTCATGAAGCCTGATGGATTCGTACGAATCTGTGGGGACTACAAATCTACCATAAGCAGAGTCTCCCTACAGGACCAGTACCCGCTGCCCAGAGCGGAGGACTTATTTGCCACATTGGCTGGAGGAAAACTTTTCTTGAAACTGGACCTCACATCTGCGTATATGACGCAAGAATTGACCGAGGAATCCAAGCTACTCACCACCATCAACACACATCGAGGCCTTTTCATGTACAATCGATGCCCATTCGGCATCAGGTCGGCAGCTGCCATATTCCAGCACAACATGGAGAGTCTGCTCAAGTCCATCCCAGGGACTGTTGTGTTTCAAGACGACATATTTATCACGGGCAGGGACACCGACTCCCATCTCCGTAATTTGGAGGAAGTACTAAAGCGGTTGGATCGGGTAGGCCGACGAGTTAAGAAATCCAAGTGTCTGTTTCTCGCACCAGAGGTTGAATTTTTGGGCAGAAGGATTGCCGCTGATGGAATCCGCCCAACAGAGTCCAAAACAGAAGCAATTCGCCTGGCACCCAGGCCCTGGAATGTCTCAGAACTGCGCGCCTTTCTCGGGCTACTCAATTACTTTGGGAACTTTATGCAGAACTTGAGCACGCTGCTGGAGCCTCTCCACGTGCTACTCAGGAAGGGGTGCGATTGGTTTTGGGGGGACGCCCAGGAACGCGCCTTCAACAAGGCACGCAACCTTCTGTGTTCCAACAGTGTTCTGACTTTCTTTGACCCAGGTAAAAGCTAGTTCTTACATGCGATGTGTCAGTGTATGGGGTCGGGTGCGTTTTGCAACATGTCAATAGTGCGGGTAAATTACAACCCATAGCTTATGTCTCCAGGTCACTTTCGCGGGCGGAGCGCGGGTACGGAATGGTAGAGAAGGAGGCGCTCGCGTGTGTGTACGGTGTCAAAAAGATGCACCAATACCTTTTCGGGGCCAAGTTCGTGTTAGAAACCGACCACAAACCCCTCACGTCCCTGCTATCCGAGAGCAAGGCAATAAACGGCAACGCCTCGGCGCGCATTCAATGGTGGCCACTTACGACTACACCATAAGGCACAGACCAGGCACAGACAACTGTCGCGACTGCTGCTGGCATACAGATCCAGTCCGCATTCGTTGACTGGGGTTCCCCCCGCGCAACTATTGATGAAATGGACCTTAAAGACGAGGCTCTCGTTAATCCTCCCAGACATGCATGAAATTGTTGAGGCAAAGTGCCGGAAGCTAACTGAGTACCATGACCGAAATTCGAGGGGGAGGTGGAATAAGATAGGGGACAAAGTGTTTGTGCTAAACTATGGCAGGGGTCGCAAATGGCTTGCAGGGACAGTAACAGGCAAGGAAGGAAACAGGCTACTGGTAGTACAAATGGACAATGGCCAAACCTGCCGGAGGCATGTAGACCAAGTAAAAAGTAGATTCACCAACAATACTGCAGAACCAGAGGCAGACTACAATGTGGAACCCACACCACACCTGGTGGACAGACAGAGGGAACAACCTGAGGAAAGGGCAGTCTCAACAGACAGCCCAGGCGAGATACCAACAATCACACCCAAAGAAAAACAGGCACCAAGGCAAACAACTGAACCACAACTAAGACGCTTCACGCGAGAGCGCAGACCACCTGAGAGACTGAATCTATAAAGGCAATAAGACCTTGGGGGAGGGTGAATCATGTATCTCACATTACTGTATATAACTGTATCTTACTATGCTATACACGACTGTAACCAGAGATGACCTGTAACCACAAGCTTACCTTACCACCAGGGGTGCATTTGCAGGAGACACTCGATACCTGTCCCACACAGGTATATAAATAAGGACAGGTCTCAGGCAAGTGTGGCATTCGAGAGCTGTGTAATAAAGGTGCAGGTCCAGAGTGACCTTGACTTCAGCATGTGCCTCGTGTAAGTCTGTACTGCAGGGACAGGACTTTACATGGTCTAACCAGACCAGAACTGTGCACGGTGCTCCAAGTGTGGTCTAACCAGACCAGAACTGTACACAGTGCTCCAAGTGTGGTCTAACCAGACCAGAACTGTACACAGTGCTCCAAGTGTGGTCTAACCAGACCAGAACTGTGCACGGTGCTCCAAGTGTGGTCTAACCAGACCAGAACTGTGCACAGTGCTCCAAGTGTGGTCTAACCAGACCAGAACTGTGCACGGTGCTCCAAGTGTGGTCTAACCAGACCAGAACTGTGCACGGTGCTCCAAGTGTGGTCTAACCCAGACCAGAACTGCGCACAGTGCTCCAAGTATGGTCTAACCCAGACCAGAACTGTGCACAGTGCTCCAAGTGTGGTCTAAACCAGACCAGAACTGTGCACAGTGCTCCAAGTGTGGTCTAACCCAGACCAGAACTGTGCACAGTGCTCCAAGTGTGGTCTAACCCAGACCAGAACTGTACACAGTGCTCCAAGTGTGGTCTAACCCAGACCAGAACTGTGTGCACGGTGCTCCAAGTGTAGTCTAACCAGACCAGAACTGTGCACAGTGCTCCAAGTGTGGTCTAACCAGACCAGAACTGTACACAGTGCTCCAAGTGTGGTCTAAACCAGACCAGAACTGTGCACAGTGCTCCAAGTGTGGTCTAACCCAGACCAGAACTGTGCACAGTGCTCCAAGTGTGGTCTAACCCAGACCAGAACTGTACACAGTGCTCCAAGTGTGGTCTAACCCAGACCAGAACTGTACACAGTGCTCCAAGTGTGGTCTAACCAAGGTATGAGAACATAAGAAAAAGGAGTCGGCCATTTGGCCCCTTGAGCCTGCTCTGCCATTCAATAAAATCATGGCTGATTTGAGTTCAGTCTGCACTACAGGACATAGTCGACGTATTTAGCGAGGCGTATGAAAGCATGGACCTTACGCTAAACATTAGTAAGACAAAGGTCCTCCACCAGCCTGTCCTCGCTGCACAGCACTGCCCCCCAGACATCAAGATCTACGGCGTGGCCCTGGACAACGTGGACCACTTCCCATATCTCAGGAGCCTCCTATCAACAAGAGCAGACATTGACGCCGAGATCCAACACCGCCTCCAGTGCGGCAGTGCAGCCCTCGGTCGCCTGAGGAAAAGAGTGTTTGAAGACCAGACCCTCAAATCTCATGGTCTACAGGGCTGTAGTAATACCCGCCCTCCTGTATGGCTTAGAATCGTGGACCATCTACAGCAGACACCTCAAGTCGCTGGAGAAATACCACCAGCGATGTCTCCGCAAGATCCTGCAAATCCCCTGGGAGGACAGAAGCACCAACGTTAGCGTCCTCGACCAGGCCAACATCCCCAGCATTAAAGCACTGACCACACTTGATCAGCTCCGCTGGGCAGGGCCACATTGTCTGCATGCCCCAGACACGAGTCTCCCAAAGCAAGCGCTCTACTCGGAACTCCTTCACAGCAAACAAGCCAAAGGTAGACAAAGGAAACGTTACAAGGGACCACCCTCAAAGCCTCCCTGATAAAGTGCAACATCCCCACCGACACCTGGGAGTCCCTGGGCCCAAAGACCAGTCCGCCCTAAGTGGAGGGAGTGCATCCGGGAGGGCGCTGAGCACCTCGAGTCTCGTCGCCGAGAGCATGCAGAGACCAAGCGCAGGCAGCGGAAGGAGCGTGCGGCAAACCAGTCCCACCCTCCCCTTCCCTCAACGTCTGTCTGTCCCACCTGTGACAGGGACTGTGGCTCTCGTATTGGACTGTTCAGCCATCGAAGGACTCATGTTAAGGATTGCCTATGATGGAGATGATGATGATGGCTGATCCGATCATGGACTCAGCTCCACTTCCCCGCCCGCTCCCCATAACCCTTCACTCCCTTATCGCTCAAAAATCTGTCTATCTCCGCCTTAAATATATTCAATGTCCCAGCCTCCACAGCTCTCTGGGGCAGAGAATTCCACAGATTTACAACCCTCTGAGAGAAGAAATTCCTCCTCATCTCAGTTTTAAATGGGCGGCCCCTTATTCTAAGACCATGCCCCCTAGTTCTAATCTCCCCCATCAGTGGAAACATCCTCTCTGCATCCACCTTGTCGAGCCCCCTCATAATCTGATACGTTTCGATAAGATCACCTCTCATTCTTCTGAACTCCAATGAGTAGAGGCCCAGCCTCCTCAACCTTTCCTCATAAGTCAACCCCCTCATCCCCGGAATCAACCGAGTGAACCTTCTCTGAACTGCCTCCAAAGCAAAGTATATCCTTTCGTAAATACGGAGACCAAAACTGCACGCAGTACTCCAGGTGTGGCCTCACCAATACCCTGTATAACTGGAGCAAGACTTCCCTGCTTTTATACTCCATCCCCTTTGCAATAAAGGCCAAGATACCATTGGCCTTCCTGATCACTTGCTGTACCTGCATACTTATCCTTTTGTGTTTCATGTACAAGTACCCCCAGGTCCCGCTGTACTGCGGCACTTTGTAATCTTTCTCCATTTAAATAATAACTTGCTCTTTTATTTTTCCTGCTAAAGTGGATAACCTCACACTTTCCCACATTATATTCCATCTGCCAAATCTTTGCCCTCTCACTGAGCCCGTCTGTATCCCTTTACAGATTTTTTGTGTCCTCCTCACACATTGCTTTCCCTGCTTTCCCCACCCATCTTTGTATTATCAGCAAACTTGGATACATTACACTCGGTCCCTTCATCCAAGTCGTTAATATAGATTGTAAATAGTTGAGACCCAGGACAGCCCGGGTCACACTGGTCTGTCCCTATAGACTGACCCGGGATAGCCCGGGTCACTCTTGCCTGTCGCTGGCCCTATAGCCTGACCCAGGATAGCCTGGGTCACACTGGCCTGTCCCTGGCCCTATAGACTGACCCAGGATAGCCCGGGTCACTCTGGCCTGTCCATGGCCCTATAGACTGACCCAGGATAGCCCGGGTCACACTGGCCTGTCCCTGGCCCGATAGACTGACCCAGGATAGCCCGGGTCACACTGGCCTGTCCCTATAGCCTGACCCAGGATAGCCCGGGTCACACTGGCCTGTCCCTGGCCCTATAGACTGACCCAGGATAGCCCGGGTCACACTGGCCTGTCCCTATAGCCTGACCCAGGATAGCCCGGGTCACACTGGCCTGTCCCTGGCCCTATAGACTGACCCAGGATAGCCCGGGTCACACTGGCCTGTCCCTATAGCCTGACCCAGGATAGCCCGGGTCACACTGGCCTGTCCCTGGCCCTATAGCCTGACCCAGGATAGTCTGGGTCACACTGGCCTGTCCATGGCCCTATAGCCTGACCCAGGATAGCCCGGGTCACACTGGCCTGTCCCTGGCCCTATAGCCTGACCCAGGATAGCTCGGGTCACACTGGCCTGTCCCTGGCCCAATAGACTGACCCAGGATAGCTCAGGTCACACTGGCCTGTCCATGGCCCTATAGCCTGACCCAGGATAGCCCGGGTCACACTGGCTTGTCCCTGGCCCTATAGACTGACCCAGGATAGCCCGGGTCACACTGGCCTGTCCCTGGCCCTATAGACTGACCCAGGATAGCCCGGGTCACACTGGCCTGTCCCTATAGCCTGACCCGGGATAGCCCGGGTCACACTGGCCTGTCCCTGGCCCTATAGCCTGACCCAGGATAGCTCAGGTCACACTGTCCCTGGCCCTATAGCCTGACCCAGGATAGCCCGGGTCACACTGGTCTGTCCCTGGCCCTATAGACTGACCCAGGATAGCCCGGGTCACACTGGCCTGTCCATGGCCCTATAGACTGACCCAGGATAGCCCGGGTCACACTGGCTTGTCCCTGGCCCTATAGACTGACCCAGGATAGCCCGGGTCACACTGGCCTGTCCCTGGCCCTATAGACTGACCCAGGATAGCCCGGGTCACACTGGCCTGTCCCTATAGCCTGACCCGGGATAGCCCGGGTCACACTGGCCTGTCCCTGGCCCTATAGCCTGACCCAGGATAGCTCAGGTCACACTGTCCCTGGCCCTATAGCCTGACCCAGGATAGCCCGGGTCACACTGGTCTGTCCCTGGCCCTATAGACTGACCCAGGATAGCCCGGGTCACACTGGCCTGTCCATGGCCCTATAGACTGACCCAGGATACCCCGGGTCACACTGGCCTGTCCATGGCCCTATAGCCTGACCCGGGATAGCCCGGGTCACACTGGCCTGTCCCTGGCCCTATAGACTGACCCAGGATAGCCCGGGTCACACTGGCCTGTCCATGGCCCTATAGCCTGACCCAGGATAGCCCGGGTCACACTGGCCTGTCCATGGCCCTATAGCCTGACCCAGGATAGCCCGGGTCACACTGGCCTGTCCCTGGCCCTATAGCCTGACCCGGGATAGCCCGGGTCACACTGGCCTGTCCCTGGCCCTATAGCCTGACCCAGGATAGCCCGGGTCACACTGGCCTGTCCATGGCCCTATAGCCTGACCCAGGATAGCCCGGGTCACACTGGCCTGTCCATGGCCCTATAGCCTGACCCAGGATAGCCATCCACTCTGGATGAGGATAAGAGGGTCAGGTGGGGACACTTTCCCAGCAGCGACTGACATATGGTCCACGTCTCTGAGCCATACAGGAGGGCGGGCATCACCACTGCTCTGTCGAACATGAGCCTGGTTCCGGGTTTGAGATCCTGGTTTTCGAACACACTCTAACGCAGGCGACCGAAGGCTGTGTTGGCACACTTGAAGCGGTGTTGGACCTCGTCATCGATGTCCGTTCTTGCTGATAATAGGCTCCCGAGGTATGGGAAGTGGTCCACGTTGCCCAGGGCCACGCCGTGGATCTTGATAGCCGGTGGGCAGTGCTGTGTGGTGGGGTTAGGTTGATGGAGGACCTTTGTCTTACGGATGTTTAGTATAAGGCCCATGCTCTCGTACGCCTCGGTGAAGGGGTCAACGATGGTTTGGAGTTTGGGCCTCCCAGTCTGCATATTGTAATTCAACAACAGAGGTTGCAGCAACCTGGGATCTGAACTGGAGGTGTCGGAGGTGGAACAATTTCCCTTAGCAGTTATTGTGTTCCTAACACAGCTGAGACTGCACACAGGGAGGTTGAAGTAACAGTGACCTCAGTCTTTATTAAGACACTCCAGAGTGACGAGTAGGCCTTAGGGGCCGGCTTATATACAGTGCTCCCAAGGGATACTGGGATCCCTTGGGACTTCAGGAGATGCACTCACTGGTGGCGGAACATGGGAGTGCATGCTTTACAGATACACAACATCACTCCCCCCCCAAAGTCAAAGTGAAAACTATTTACAAGGTGAGGCGGTCGGGAGCCTTTCTTTCCCTGGTGGACCGCCTCGGTACAAATGTCTGTTCTGGTGTGTTGGCTGTGCCCTCGCTGGGCTGGCGTGTTGTTGGCCCTGCAGGGCTGCTGGGTGAGCCTGGCCTTGCTGGGCTGTTGGGTGTGATGGGTTTGATTTCCTGGTCCGGGGTGGTATCGTTGATCCTTTGTGTGTGTGTTGTGGGTTGTTCAGGGCAGTCTGTGAACCGCAGCCTCGTTTGGTCCAGGTGCTTTCTGCAAATTTGTCCATTGTCTAGTTTGACTACAAACACCCTACTCCCTTCTTTAGCTATCACCATGCCCGCGATCCACTTGGGACCATGTCCATAGTTTAGCCCATACACAGGGTCATTCAGATCAATTTCCCGTGACACAGTGGCGCGACCATCGTTTACATTTTGTTGCTGCCACCTGCTCTCTACCTGATCATGCAGGTTGGGGTGAACCAGCGAGAGTCTGGTTTTAAGTGCCCTTTTCATGGAGTAGCTCAGCCGGGGGCACCCCTGTGAGCGAGTGGGGTCTCGTGCGGTAGCTGAGCAGTACTCGGGACAGGTGGGTTTGGAGTGAGCCTTCTGTGACTCGTTTAAGGCTCTGTTTGATGGTTTGTACTGCCCGCTCTGCCTGCCCATTGGAGGCTGGTTTAAACGGGGCCGAGGTGACATGTTTGATCCCATTGCGGGTCATGAATTCTTTAAATTCGGCACTGGTGAAACATGGCCCGATGTCACTGACCAGTATGTCAGGCAGGCCGTGGGTGGCAAACATGGCCCTCAGGCTTTCAATGGTGGCGGTGGCGGTGCTTCCCGACATTATTTCACATTCAATCCATTTTGAAAAAGCATCCACCACCACCAGGAACATTTTACCGAGAAACGGGCCCGCATAGTCGACATGGATCCTCGACCATGGTCTGGAGGGCCAGGACCACAAACTTAGTGGTGCCTCTCTGGGTGCGTTGCACTGTACATTAATGATTTAGATGAGGGGATTAAATGTAGTATCTCCAAATTTGCGGATGACACTAAGTTGGGTGGCAGTGTGAGCTGCGAGGAGGATGCTGTGAGGCTGCAGAGCGACTTGGATAGGTTAGGTGAGTGGGCAAATGCATGGCAGATGAAGTATAATGTGGATAAATGTGAGGTTATCCACTTTGGTGGTAAAAACAGAGAGACAAACTATTATCTGAATGGTGACAGATTAGGAAAAGGGGAGGTGCAAAGAGACCTGGGTGTCATGGTACATCAGTCATTGAAGGTTGGCATGCAGGTGCAGCAGGCGGTTAAGAAAGCAAATGGCATGTTGGCCTTCATAGCAAGGGGATTTGAGTACAGGGGCAGGGAGGTGTTGCTACAGTTGTACAGGGCATTGGTGAGGCCACACCTGGAGTATTGTGTACAGTTTTGGTCTCCTAACCTGAGGAAGGACATTCTTGCTATTGAGGGAGTGCAGCGAAGGTTCACCAGACTGATTCCCGGGATGGCGGGACTGACCTATCAAGAAAGACTGGATCAACTGGGCTTGTATTCACTGGAGTTCAGAAGAATGAGAGGGGACCTCATAGAAACATATAAAATTCTGATGGGTTCAGACAGGTTAGATGCAGGAAGAATGTTCCCAATGTTGGGGAAGTCCAGAACCAGGGGTCACAGTCTAAGGATAAGGGGTAAGCCATTTAGGACCGAGATGCGGAGGAACTTCTTCACCCAGAGAGTGGTGAACCTGTGGAATTCTCTACCACAGAAAGTTGTTGAGGCCAATTCACTAAATATATTCAAAAAGGAGTTAGATGAGGTCCTTACTGCTAGGGGGATCAAGGGGTATGGCGAGAAAGCAGGAATGGGGTATTGAAGTTGAATGTTCAGCCATGAACTCATTGAATGGCGGTGCAGGCTAGAAGGGCCGAATGGCCTACTCCTGCACCTATTTTCTATGTTTCTATGTTTCAACTGAGCACATACGCTGCATTGCCGTACACAGGACTCTAAGTCAGAGTCGATACCGGGCCACCACACGTGGGATCTGGCTATCGCTTTCAGCATTACTATACCCGGGTGTGTGCTGTGGAGATCCGAGATGAACGTCTCCCTGCCCTTTTTGGGTAGCACTACGTGGTTACCCCACAACAGGCAGTCTGCCTGAATGGACAGCTCGTCCTTTCGCCGCTGGAACGGCTTGATTAGCTCTTGCATTTTAACGGGGATGCTGGCCCGGCTCCCATGCAGTACACAGTTTGTTATTAGGGACAGCAGAGGATCTTGGCCGGTCCAAGTCCTAATCTGGCGTGCCGTGACAGGTGATTTATCATTTTCAAACGCTTCCATGACCATCAACAAGTCTGCGGGCTGTGCCACCATCAACAAGTTTTCAGGCTGCACCATTTCCACCCCCGTGGTGGGCAATGGTAGCCGACTGAGAGCATCCGCACAGTTTTCGGTGCCTGGCCTGTGGCGGATGGTATAGTTATACGCTGATAACGCGAGTGCCCACCTTTGTATGTGGGCTGAGGCATTAGTATTTATCCCCTTGTTTTCAGTGAACAGGGATGTGAGGGGCTTGTGATCGGTTTCCAGCTCAAATTTGAGGCCAAACAGGTACTGATGCATTTTCTTTACCCCGAACACACACGCTAATGCCTCTTTCTCAATCATGCTGTAGGCCCTCTCGGCCTTAGACAAGCTCCTGGAGGCATAGGCGACAGGTTGCAACTTCCCGCAACGTTAGCTTGTTGTAATACACACCCGACTCCGTACGACGACGCATCACATGCTAGCACCAGTCTTTTACACGGGTTATACAATACAAGCAGCTTGTTGGAGCATAAAATGTTTCTGGCTTTTTCAAAATCAATTACTTGTTTTTTCCCCATACCCAGTTCTCACCTTTATGCAATAACACATGTAGGGGCTCTAAAACGGTGCTTAACCCTGGTAGGAAGTTACCAAAATAGTTGAGGAGGCCCAGGAACGACCGCAGCTCCGTGATGTTCTGTGGCTTGGATGCGTTCCTGATAGCCTCTGTCTTCGCGTCTGTGGACCGAATGCCGTCCGCCGCGATCTTTCTCCCCAAAAACTCCACTTCTGTTGCCAAGACGCATTTCAACCTCTTCAGTCGCAGCCCTACGCGATCCAGTCGCTGGAGGACCTCCTCCAGGTTTTGTAGGTGCTCGGCGGTGTCCCGACCCGTGACCAATATGTCGTCCTGAAAGACCACCGTGTGTGGTACCGACTTGAGTAGGCTCTCCATGTTTCTCTGGACAATCGCTGCAGCTGACCGAATTCCAAACGGGCATCTGTTGTAGATGGACAGTCCCTTGTGCGTGTTGATGCAGGTGAGGCCCTTCGAAGACTCCTCCAGCTCCTGCATCATGTAGGCCGAAGTAGGTCGAGCTTAGGTGAACATCTTGACACCTGCCAGCGTTGCAAATAGGTCGTCTGCCTTAGGTAGCGGGAATTGGTCCTGTAGCGAGAAACGATTAAGTTACTTTATATTCGCCGCAAATCCTGACCGTGCCATCACTTTTGAGTACTGGAACAATCGGGCTGGCCCACTCGCTGAATTCCACTGGGGAGATGATGCCCTCGCGTTGCAGCCTGTCCAGCTCGATTTCCACTCTCTCCCTCATCATGTGAGGTACCGCTCGCGCCTTGTGGTGAATGGGTCGTGCCTCTGGGACCAAGTGGATCCGCACCTTCGCTCCGGAAAAGTTTCCAATGCCTGGCACAAAAAGGGAAGGAAATTTGTTAAGAACCTGGGTACATGAGGCCTCATCGACATGTGATAGCGCTCGGATGTCATCCCAGTTCCAGCGGATTTTGCCCAGCCAGCTCCTTCCAAGCAGTGTGGGGCCATTGCCCGGGACAATCCAGAGTGGTAGTTCGTGCACCATGCCCTCGTAGGTGACCTTGACCATGGAGCTGCCCAGGACAGTGATAAGCTCTTTGGTGTACGTTCTTAGTTTTGTGTGGATGGGGCGCAGGGCTGGTCTGAATGCCTTGTTGTACCACAGTCTCTCAAACATCTTTTTACTCATGATGGATTGGCTAGCGCCAGTGTCCAGTTCCATGGCTACGGGTAAGCCATTCAATTTTACATTTAGCATTATAGGTGGGCATTTTGTCGAAAATGTGTGCACCCCGTGTACTTCAGCATCTGCCTCCTCTCTCTGAGGCTCTAAATTGCTTTGATCCACCATGGACCGATCTTCCTCTGCCACGTGGTGGTTAGCAGGTTTTGCAGAGCTTGTAGCTTGGCTGCAAGCTCGTTGGAGGTGCCCCATTGTTCCACAGCTCTTGCAAACATACCCTTTGAAGCGGCATGAATAGGCTGAATGGAAGCCTCCACAATGCCAACAAGGTGTGAATTGCCTTGCATTCATCCTTTGTTCGGACTCCGTCATCTGGGTCACCTGAGGCCTGCTGGCAGTTGCAGACTCGTGGGTTCTGCCCTGTACATTTCTGCTCGCAAACACAGTTCCAGTTAATTTATGAACATTGCTAGCACTTGTGTGCTGAGAGATTTGTTTGGTGTTATCACTGGTGGACATAAACGCCTGTGCTATCGCAATGGCCTTACTGAGGGTCGATGTCTCTACAGTCAAAGGTTTTCATAGATGGTCTCGTGGTCAATGCCCAGTACAAAAAAGTCTGAGCATTTGCTCCAGGTAGCCACCAAACTCACATTGTCCTGCAAGTCACCTTAGCTCAGCGATGTAGCTCGCCACTTCCTGACCTTCAGATCGCTGGCACGTGTAGAACCGATACCTCGCCATCAGCACGCTCTCCCTCGGGTTAAGATGCTCCCGAACCAGTGGACACAGCTCCTCATTCGACTTATCTGTGGGTTTCACCGGAGCCAGAAGATTCCTCATGAGGCTGTAGGTCGGTGCCCCGCAGACTGTGAGGAGGACCGCTCTCCTTTTTGCAGCGCTTCCTTCTCCGTCCAGCTCGTTGGCCACAAAGTACTGGTCTAACCGTTCGACATAGGCTTCCCAGTCCTCACCCTCTGAGAACTTCTCCAGGATGCCCACAGTTTGCTGCATCTTTGCGTTGGATTCGTATTCTCGTCGCCAGTTATTGTGTTCCTAACACAGCTGAGGCTGCACACAGGGAGGTTAAAGTAACAGTGACCTCAGTCTTTAGTAAGACACTCCAGAGTGAGGAACTGGCCTTATATACAGTGCTCCCAAGGGATGCTGGGATCTCTTGGGGCTTCAGGGGATGCGCTCCCTGGTGGCGGAACATGGGAGTGCATGCTTTACAGATACACAACAGCAGTAGCGATACCCAGAGATCCACTTCGTGGAAGGAGGAGGAGGACAGCAGCCACAGCCATTGTGCACACCACATGCTCGACAGAGACTCCCCCGTTGAGTGGGGCGGGGGTGGGGGCGGGCCAGGATGTCGCCGGAGGGATGTAGGCACGAACGTCGCCCAGTGGAGTGAAGGCCCGAACTCCAAGCCATCGTCAATACCTTTACCGAGGCGTACCAAAGCATGGGCTTTACACTAAACATCCATCCGTAAGACAAAAGGTCCTCCACCAACCTGACCCCACCACACAGCGCTGCCCCCCTGGACCACTTTCCATACCTCGGGAGCCTCCTATCAACAAGAGCAGACATCGACGATGAGATCCAACACCACCTCCAGTGCGCCAGCGCAGCCCTCGGTCGCCTGAGGAAGAGAGTGTTTGAAGACCAGGCCCCTCAAATCCACCACCCAGCTCATGGTCTACAGGGCTGTAGTGATACCCGCCCTCCTGTATGGCTCAGAGACACGGACCGTGTACAGTAGGTATCTCACCCCCAGCTCATGGTCTACAGAGCTGTAGTGATACCCGCCCTCCTGTGTGGCTCAGAGACACGGACCATGTACAGTAGGTATCTCACCCCCAGCTCATGGTCTACAGGGCTGTAGTGATACCCACCCTCCTGTATGGCTCAGAGACATGGACCGTGTACAGTAGGTATCTCACCCCCAGCTCATGGTCTACAGGGCTGTAGTGATACCCGCCCTCCTGTATGGCTCAGAGACACGGACCGTGTACAGTAGGTATCTCACCCCCAGCTCATGGTCCACAGGGCTGTAGTGATACCCGCCCTCCTGTATGGCCCAGAGACACGGACCATGTACAGTAGGTACCTCACCCCCAGCTCATGGTCTACAGGGCTGTAGTGATACCCGCCCTCCTGTATGGCTCAGAGACACGGACCATGTACAGTAGACACCTCCAGTCGCTGGAGAAATACCACCAACGCTGTCTCCGCAAGATCCTGCAAATCCCCCGGGAGGACAGACGCACCAACGTTAGCGTCCTCAACCAGGCCCAACATCCCCATATATCATCATCATCATCATCATCGGTGGTCCCTCAAAACAAGGATGACTTGCTTCCCACGCCAAAAAAGGACGAGTTCCCAGGTGTTTCAATGATGGCCCTAATATTCCAGATCCTGAACTAGATGTTGAAGGGTGGAAGATGCCTGTGGGTGGATTGTTTAACGTGAGGTGACCGTTGCACACCAGCCACTACACGGGCTTGACAGAGCGAGGTCTTGGTCCAGTGGCAAGGGTTAACCAGGACAACTGGAGACCTGCTCTGCTGCACGGACCTAGTGCGCTCACATATTGCAGTGTGCTCTAGCCTGTGCTGCCCCAACCCTGGGCCCCGAACTCACGCCTCTCCTGGGCCCCAATCACGTCCCTCTACAATCTCGCACCGCTCCTGCTGTACCTGCCCACGCTCCAATCAGCAACCTGGACCTTGATGTTGTCGCTCTTCGCTGCCGTTGTCCTCCTGCACCAGCTCGCACTTTACCTTGCCGTGGTACACCACCACGCTCACAATGGCCGCCTCTAGACACTCCTTTTATGGCCCCGACCTCCGCTGAAGGTCTCTCGCAGATCAGAGCTGCCGTGCTGCATCGAAGCACTGACCCACACTCGACCAGCTCCGCTGGGCAGGGCCACATTGTCCGCATGTCCCCCAGACACGAGACTCCCCAAAGCGAGCGCTCTACTCGGAACTCCTTCACGGGCAAACAGGCCAAAGGTGGGGCAGAGGAAACGTTACAAGGGACCACCCTCAAAGCCCCTCCCTGATAAAGTGCAACATCCCCACCGACACCTGGGAGTCCCTGGCCCAAAGACCAGTCCGCCCTCAGTGGAGGAAGTGCATCCGGGAGGGCGCTGAGCACCTCGAGTCTCGTCGCCGAGAGCGTGCAGAGACCAAGCGCAGGCAGCGGAAGGAGCGTGCGGCAAACCAGTCCCACCCTCCCCTTCCCTCAACGTCTGTCTGTACCCCGGAGAGGGTCGGTGCCCCGTGGGTGGAGACACGTACCCCGGGGAGAGTCGGTGCTCCGTGGGGGGAGACCCGTACCCCGGGGAGAGTCGGTGCCCCGTGGGTGGAGACCCGTACCCCGGGGAGAGTCGGTGCCCCGTGGGTGGAGACCCGTACCCCGGGGAGAGTCGGTGCCCCGTGGGTGGAGACCCGTACCCCGGGGAGAGTCGGTGCCCTGTGGGGGGAGACCCGTACCCCGGGGAGAGTCGGTGCCCTGTGGGGGGAGACCCGTACCTCGGGGAGAGTCGGTGCCCTGTGGGGGGAGACCCGTACCCCGGGGAGAGTCAGTGCCCTGTGGGGGGAGACCCGTACCCCGGGGAGAGTCGGTGCCCCGTGGGGGAGACCCGTACCCCGGGGAGAGTCGGTGCCCTGTGGGGGGAGACCCGTACCCCGGGGAGAGTCAGTGCCCTGTGGGGGGAGACCCGTACCCCGGGGAGAGTCAGTGCCCTGTGGGGGGAGACCCGTACCCCGGGGAGAGTCGGTGACCTGTGGGGGGAGACCCGTACCCCGGGGAGAGTCGGTGACCTGTGGGGGGAGACCCGTACCCCCGTGGGGAGAGTGGATGTAGGAGGGAGTCGATCGTCGTGGTATTGCAGTGGGGTTTGGTTGGGGAATTTCATGTATCTTACATTATTATATATAACTGTATCCTAACATGCTGTACATGACTGTAATAAGATATGACCTGTAACCACCAGCATACCTTACCACCAGGGGTGCACTTGCAAGAGACAGGTATATAAGGGCAGGTCTCAGGCAAGTGCAGCATTCCAGAGCTGTGAAATAAAGGTGCAGGTCCAGAGAGACCTTGACTTCACTACATGCCTCATGTGAATCTGTACTGAGGGGACAGGACTTTACAGTGGCGACAGGTTACGTGATTACAGAATCCACAGAATGACGAACAACGGATCAGATGAAAAGTACAATGCGGGAGACAATTGGGAGGACTTTATAGAAAGGCTCCAGCAAAGCTTTGTAACCAAAGACTGGTTGGGCGACGATAAGGCAGACAAGAGAAGAGCCCATCTCTTGACCAGCTGTGGCTCGAAAACATACGCTTTAATGAAGGATCTGTTGGCACCTGAGAAACCAGCAAGCAGGTCATTTGAAGAATTGAGCACACTGGTAAGAGACCACCTGAAGCCAGCGAGCAGCCTACACATGGCCAGACACAGGTTCTACAACTACAGACGCTGTGTGGGCCAGAGCATACCCGACTTCGTGGCGGAACTTCGGAGGTTGGCTAGTTTATGTGAGTTCTCCGATGAATTGAGGAGAGAAATGTTGAGAGACTTTTTCATTGAAGGAAGAGGCCACGCAGGCATATTCCAAAAGCTCATAGAGACCAAGAACCTGACCTTAGAGGCAGCAGCACTGGTTGCACAGACATTCTTGGTAGGGGAAGAAGAAACGAGGTTGATTTACAATACAGGTACGACAACTAACGAAATAATGGAACAAGGAGTTCACAGCATTAGACAAGCTGCTACCCCCACACACAGACAAACCAGCAGAACAGGCTTTCGACAGCAAGCAGTGGCAACAGAAGCCACCAAGGGCCACAGGAATGGCTGTTCACACCTCATGAACCCACAATGTGAGCAATCAATTACAAACTGAGAGAAGCTCAAGAGAGGTCAGCCAGACTCAGCTCATTCTTTGCAAGCAGTCTGTGCTGGAGGTGTGGGGGTGGGCACGCGTCAAGGGGATGTCGATTTCAGCAGGCTGTTTGCAGAAATTGTGAATATACAGGGCATTTGGCCCGCAAGTGCAAAAAAACGGCAGCTCGGCTGGTATACGAATCGGATGGGTCGGAAAGCGGACCAGAAGATGGTGGGGACAGTACCCGGGACACCGATGTACAGCGGGTCAACACGATCAATGGCCGCTGCTCCTACAACAGGACGCCTCCGATAATGATGAGGGTCCTACTCAACGAGATATCTGTCAACATGGAGCTGGATACGGGAGCGAGTCAATCTCTCATGGGCGCTCAACAATTTGAACAACTGTGGCCGCATAAAAGAGACAGACCAAAACTCACAAGGGTCGACACCAAACTAAGGAGCTATACCAAAGAAATTGTACCAGTCCTCGGCAGCGCCATGCTCTCTGTCACACACAAAGGGACAGTGAACCGACTTCCCCTGTGGATTGTCCCCGGAGACCCCCCAGCACTGCTGGGGAGAAGCTGGCTGGCAAAACTAAACTGGAAATGGGATGATGTCCATGTCATGTCATTAGAGGAACGGACCTCCTGCTCAACAGATATAAAGTGATTTGAACATCTCTTTCAGCCAGGTGTGGGCACTTTCAAATATAAAGTCAAAATCTACATCACACAGGATGCTAGACCGGTCCATCACAAGGCCAGAGCTGTACCCTATGTGATGAGGGAAAAGATTGAACACGAATTAGACAGGCTTCTGCGGGAAGGCATTATATCACCTGTGGAATTTAGCGACTGGGCAAGTCCCATCGTCCCAGTCATGAAGCCTGATGGATCCGTACGAATCTGTGGGGACTACAAATCTACCATAAACAGAGTCTCCCTACAGGACCAGTACCCGCTGCCCAGAGCGGAGGACTTATTTGCCACATTGGCTGGAGGTAATCTTTTCTCAAAATTAGACCTCACATCTGCATATATGACGCAAGAATTGACCGAGGAATCCAAGCCACTCACCACCATCAACACACATCGAGGCCTTTTCATGTACAATCGATGCCCATTCGGCATCAGGTCGGCAGCTGCCATATTCCAGCGCAACATGGAGAGTCTGCTCAAGTCCATCCCGGGGACGGTTGTATTTCAAGACGACATACTTATCACGGGCAGGGACACCGACTCCCATCTCCGTAATTTGGAGGAAGTACTAAAGCGGTTGGATCGGGTAGGCCTACGAGTTAAGAAATCCAAGTGCCTGTTTCTCGCACCCGATGTTGAATTTTTGGGCAGAAGGATTGCCGCTGATGGAATCCGCCCAACAGAGTCCAAAACAGAAGCAATTCGCCTGGCACCCAGGCCCCGGAATGTCTCAGAACTGCGCGCCTTTCTCGGGCTACTCAATTACTTTGGGAACTTTATGCAGAACTTAAGCATGCTGCTGGAGCCTCTCCATGTGCTACTCAGGAAGGGGTGCGATTAGTTTTGGGGGGACGCCCAGGAACGCGCCTTCAATAAGGCACGCAACCTTGTGTTCCAAGTGTTTTGACTTTCTTTGACCCAGGTAAAAAGCTAGTTCTCACATGTGATGTGTTAGCGTATGGGGTCGGGTGCGTTTTGCAACATGTCAATAGTGCGGGCAAATTACAACCCATAGCTTATGCCTCCAGGTCACTTTCGCGGGCGGAGCGCGGGTACGGAATGGTAGAGAAGGAGGTGCTCGCATGCGTGTACGGTGTCAAAAAGATGCACCAATACCTTTTCGGGGCCAAGTTCGTGTTAGAAGCTGACCACAAGCCCCTCACGTCCCTCCTATCCGAGAGCAAGGCAATAAACGGCAACGCCTCGGCGCGAATTCAACGGTGGGCACTCATGCTGACGTCCTACGACTAGACCATAAGGCACAGACCAGGCACAGACAACTGTGCCGACGCACTCAGCAGGCTACCCCTGGCGACCACGGAAGGGTCTGACGAACAGGACTGTGAGATAGTCATGGCAATCAATGCCTTTGAGTGCACAGGTTCGCCCCTGACAGCTCGCCAAATCAGAGCCTGGACAGTCAGCGACCCCACGTTATCCTTAGTAAAAAGGTGTGTCCTAACCGGTGACTGGGCAGAGGCTCGCGATGTCTGCCCCGAGAATTAAAACCCTTTCACAGGTGCATGCATGAGCTATCACTACAAGCAGACTGCCTGATGTGGGACAGCCGAGTAGTCATGCCTCTGCGAGGCAGAGAGGCATTTGTCCAGGAGCTCCACCGCGAGCACCCGGGGATCGTTCTCACGAAGGCCATAGCCAGATCCCACGTCTGGTGGCCTGGCATTGTCGCGGACTTGGAGCTCTGCGTCCGAAGGTGCACCATTTGTGCCCAACTCAGCAATGCCCCCAGGGTGGCTCCACTGAGCCCCTGGCCCTGGCCTACCAAACCGTGGTCGCGGGTGCACGTAGACTATGCGGGCCCATTCATGGGCAATATGTTCCTCATAGTTGTAGATGCATTTTCAAAGTGGATCGAATGCACCATTTTAAACTCGAGCACAACCTCCACCACTGTGGAGAGCCTCGCAACCATGTTTACAACTCATGGAATCCCTGACATATTGGTCAGTGACAATGGTCTGTGCTTCACCAGCGCAGAGTTCCAAGATTTTATAGCTGACCACGGCATAAATCACGTTAGGACGGCACCGTTCAAGCCGGCCTCCAACGGCCAGGTGGAGAGAGCAGTGCAAATCATTAAACAAGGCATGCTTAAAATCCAAGGTCCCACGCTGCAGGGTCGCCTGTCGCGGCTGCTGCTGGAAAACAGATCCCGTCCGCACTCATTGACCGGAGTTCCCCCCGCGCAACTATTGATGAAATGGACTTTAAAAACAAAGCTCTCATTAATCCTCCCAGACATGCACGAAATTGTTGAGGCAAAGTGCCGTAAGCTGACTGAGTACCATGACAGAAATTCGAGGGGGAGGTGGAATGAGATAGGGGACAAAGTGTTTGTACTAAACTGCGGCAGGGGTCCCAAATGGCTTGCAGGGACAGTAACGGGCAAGGAAGGAAACAGGCTACTGGTAGTACAAATGGACAATGGCAAAACCTGACCAAGTCAAAAGCAGATTTACCAACACTGCGGAACCAGAGGCAGACTACAATGTGGAACTCGCACCACACCTGGTGGACAGACAGAGGGAACAACCTGAGGAAAGGGCAATCCCAACAGACAGCCCAGGCGAGTCAACAACAATCACACCAATCGAAACAGACAGCCCAGGCGAGATACCAGCAACCACACCCAAAGAAAAACAGACACCAAGGCAAACAACTGAACCACAACTCAGACGCTCCACGCGAGAGCGTAGACCACCTGAGAGACTGAACCTATAAAGACAATAAGACCTTGGGGGGAGGGTGATGTCATGTATTTTACATTATTATATATAACTGTATCCTAACATGCTATACATGACTGTAATAAGATATGACCTGTAACCACCAGCGTACCTTACCACCAGGTGTGCACTTGCAAGAGACAGGTATATAAGGACAGGTCTCAGACAAGTGCAGCATTCCAGAGCTGTGAAATAAAGGTGCAGGTCCAGAGTGACCGTGACTTCACTACATGCCTGGTGTGAGTCTGTACTGAGGGGACAGGACTTCACAGGGAAGTGAGCAGTTGCTAAGGCTGGAGGTGCTCAAGTTGAGCTCTGCTTGTGACGTGATGAAAGAGGGTTGAGATAACGATCGTTGATGTAGACACTTCCTGTCACGATTCTGAGGCAAACAGGAAAGATTTGAACTCGGAGGACGTGCTTGCAACCTGCTCCACCTTATCACACCAAACGCCCAGAACCTCTCACGCCCAAACTAGTGCAGAACACGAGCAGCGGCAACACGACAACACAACCAGAGCGCCGGTAAGTCTGCACTGGGCTGTGGTCTGAGGGGGGCAGTTAGAGACAAGGGTGGACTCACTCCACATGGGCATTCCTCTGCAGCTCGTGTGCGGCTTAGGGAGAGAAGGAACCAAGAGTAGGGAGAGAGAGAGAGAGAGAGAGAGAGAGAGAGGGAGGGAGACAGAGGGGGGGGGGGAGAGGGGGGGGGGGGGGAGAGGGAGAGAGGCAGAGAGGGGGGAAGATAGAGAGATAGATAGAGAGAGAGAGGGAGGGAGGGAGACAGAGGGGGGGGGGGAGAGGGAGAGAGGCAGAGAGGGGGGAAGATAGAGAGAGAGAGAGAGAGAGAGAGAGAGGGGAGGGAGACAGAGGGGGGGGGAGAGGGAGAGAGGCAGAGAGGGGGGAAGATAGAGAGAGAGAGAGAGAGAGAGAGAGGGAGGGAGGGAGGGGGACAGAGAGGGGGGAGAGAGAGGGGGAGGGGAAGAGAGAGGCAGAGAGGGGGGGAATATAGAGAGAGAGATAGAGAGGGAGGAGGACGGAGAGGGGGGGGGAAGAGAGAGAGAGAGAGGGGGGGAGAGCGAGAGAGAGAGAGAGAGAGAGAGAGAGAGAGGGGGAGAGCGAGAGAGAGAGAGAGCGAGAGAGAGAGAGAAGGGGGAGGAGGGAGGGAAGAGAGAGAGAGAGAGACAGAGAGAGAGAGAACGAGAGGCAGGCAGAGTGGGGAGAGAGAGAGAGAGAGAGAGAGGGCGAGGGCGAGAGAGAGAGCGAGGGCGAGAGAGAGAGAGAGGGCGAGAGAGAGAGAGGGCGAGGGCGAGAGAGAGAGGGCGAGAGAGAGAGAGAGAGGGCGAGAGAGAGAGAGAGAGAGAGAGAGAGAGCGAGGGCGAGAGACAGAGAGGGCGAGAGACAGACAGGGCGAGGGCGAGAGAGACAGAGAGGGCGAGAGACAGAGAGGGCGAGGGAGGGGATTTCATAGAAACATAAAATTCTGACGGGACTGGACAGGTTAGATGCAGGAAGAATGTTCCCGATGTTGGGGAAGTCCAGAACCAGGGGTCACAGTCTAAGGATAAGGGGTAAGCCATTTAGGACCGAGATGAGGAGAAACTTCTTCACCCAGAGAGTGGTGAACCTGTGGAATTCTCTACCGCAGAGAGTTGTTGATGCCAGTTCATTGGATATATTCAAGAGGGAGTTGGATGTGGCCCTTACAGCTAAAGGGATCATGGGGTATGGAGAGAAAGCAGGAAAGGGGTACTGAGGGAATGATCAGCCATGATCTTATTGAATGGTGGTGCAGGTTCGAAGGGCCGAATGGCCTACTCCTGCACCTATTTCCTATGTTCTGAATGGAGAGAGAGAGAGAGAGACACACACAGACAGACAGACAGAGTGAGACGGAGCATTGAGAGATTGGATGGAGAGAGTGAGGTTCGGATGGACGGAGATGGGAGGTTGAGATGAGAGAGAGAGCGGAGAGAAAGGGTGAATGGAGAAAGAGGTTGGGAGAGAGAGAGAGAGAGATTGGGATGGAGGTTGAGATGAGAAAAAGAGAGAGTGGAGTGGTTAGGATAGAGGGGAGAGTTTGGGATGGAGACATGGGAGAGCTAGGAACACAGAACAGGCCATTCAATCCCTTGAGCCTGTTACACAGGAACAGGAGGAGGCCATTCAGCCCCTCGAGCCTGTTACACAGGAACAGGAGGAGGCCATTCAGCCCCTCGAGCCTGTTACACAGGAACAGGAGGAGGCCATTCAGCCCCTCGAGCCTGTTACACAGGAACAGGAGGAGGCCCATTCAGCCCCTCGAGCCTGACACACAGGAACAGGAGGAGGCCCATTCAGTCCCTCGAGCCTGTTACACAGGAACAGGAGGAGGCCCATTCAGTCCCTCGAGCCTGTTACACAGGAACAGGAGGAGGCCCATTCAGCCCCTCGAGCCTGTTACACAGGAACAGGAGGAGGCCCATTCAGCCCCTCGAGTCTGTTACACAGGAACAGGAGGTGGCCCATTCAGCCACTCGAGCCTGTTACACAGGAACAGGAGGAGGCCCATTCAGCCCCTCGAGCCTGTTACACAGGAACAGGAGGAGGCCCATTCAGCCCCTCGAGCCTGTTACACAGGAACAGGAGGAGGCCCATTCAAACCCTCGAGCCTGTTAAACAGGAACAGGAGGTGGCCCATTCAGCCCCTCGAGCCTGTTACACAGGAACAGGAGGTGGCCCATTCAGCCCCTCGAGCCTGTTACACAGGAACAGGAGGTGGCCCATTCAGACCCTCGAGCCTGTTACACAGGAACAGGAGGTGGCCCATTCAGCCCCTCGAGCCTGTTACACAGGAACAGGAGGTGGCCCATTCAGCCCCTCGAGCCTGTTACACAGGAACAGGAGGTGGCCCATTCAGACCCTCGAGCCTGTTACACAGGAACAGGAGGAGGCCCATTCAGCCCCTCGAGCCTGTTACACAGGAACAGGAGGTGGCCCATTCAGACCCTCGAGCCTGTTACACAGGAACAGGAGGTGGCCCATTCAGCCCCTCGAGCCTGTTACACAGGAACAGGAGGTGGCCCATTCAGCCCCTCGAGCCTGTTACACAGGAACAGGAGGTGGCCCATTCAGACCCTCGAGCCTGTTACACAGGAACAGGAGGAGGCCCATTCAGCCCCTCGAGCCTGTTACACAGGAACAGGAGGAGGCCCATTCAGCCCCTTGAGCCTGTTCTGCCATTCTATCAGACCATGGGCGATCTGCCCCTCAATTCCATTCTCTGGATACCCCATACCCAACAAAAACCCATTGATCTCAATCTTGAAAGCTCCAATTAACCCCCAGCCTCCACAGCTTTTTGGAGGCGAGTTCCAGAATCTGACTGCCCTCTTTGTGAAGCGTTTCCTGACAGCACCCCTGAACGGCCTGGCCCTAATTTGAGGGTTTACGCCCCTTGTTCTGGACTCTTCCCCCACCCGAGGATATAACTTCTCTCTCGATCTACCTTATCAACTCCTTTAATTATCTCAAACACCTCGATTAGATCGCCCCTTAATCTTCTAAACTCGAGGGAATACAAACCCAGACTATGCAAACTGTACTCGTCATGTCACCCTTTTACCCGGGATATCAGTCTGGTGAATCTGCACTGCTCCCCTTTCGAGGCCAAAATAACCTGTCTGGGGGGGCAGTGCCCAGGGGTCTGACCAGAGCTCGATATAAACTGCAGCATAACTTCCATCCTTTTTATCCCAACCCTCCCTCGAGATAAAGGCATTAATTTTTTTAGTTATCTTAGTGAACCTGTCCACCAACTGCTAGTGATTTCTGTACTTGGGACCCTGAATATTTCTGCTCCTCTACAGTTCATAGCTTCTCACCATCGAGAAAATACGCTGATCTCTCTCTCTCTCGAGTCCAAAGTGGACGTCCTCACACTGAACTCCATCTGCCAGTTGGCCCACTCACTCAATATCCATTTGCAGTTTCTTGCTGCCATCCACATTGCTTACTGCGGCTCCTGACCCTAGTGTCATCTGCAAACTCCAATGTGCCGTGTTCTCTCTTCCGTTAATAAATCTAGTGCATAGCCGAGGCCCCAGAACATGCCTTGCCACATCCCGTCAGCCAACAACATAGAAATTTACAGTTTAGAAGGAGGCCATTCCGGGGCCCATCGTGTCCATACCGGCCGGCCAAGACCTATCCAGCCTAATCCCACTTTCCCGCTCTGGGTCCATAGCTCTGCAGGTTACGGCACTTCAAGGTGCACCGCCAAATGTGGTGAGGGTTTCTGCCTCTACCACCCTTTCAGGTCGTGAGTTCCAGACCCACACCACCCTCTGAAGAAATTTCCCCTCAAATCTCCTCTAAACCTCCCCCACCACCCCAATTACTTTAAATTTATGCCCCCTAGTTGTTGACCCCTCTGCCAAGGAATCCAGGCCCCTCATAATTTTATACACCTCAATCAGGTCTCCCCTCAGCCTCCTCTGTTCCAAGGAAAACAGACCCAGCCGATCCAATCTTTCCTCATCGCTAAAATTCTCCAGTGCCGGCAACATCCTGGTAAATCTCCTCTGCACCCTCTCCAGTGCAATCACATCCTTCCTGTAATGCGGTGACCAGAATTTGCAAAAGGCGTTTGATAAAGTGCCACTTACTTGGCTTGTTAGCAAAGTTGAAGCCCATGGGATTAAAAGGGGCAGTAGCAGCCTGGATACAACACTGGCTGAGGGATAGAAAGCAGAGAGTTGTGGTGAAGGGCTGTTTTTCGGACTGGAGGGAGGTATACAGTGGAGTTCCCCAGGGTTCAGTACTGGGACCACTGCTGTTTGAGATATACATTAATGTCTTGGGGATATAGGACACAATTTCAAAATTTGCAAACTTGGAAGTGTTGTATAGTGAGGAAGTTAGTAATAGACTTTAAGAGGGCATAGGGAACAGGCAGACACATGGCAGATGAAATTCAATGCTGAAAATCATGAGATGATATTTTGGGAGGAAGCTAAATGGTACAACGTTAAAGGGAGTGCGTGAACAGAGAGGTGGGGGTGTATGTATGCAAATCATTGAAGATGGCAGGGCAGGTTAACAAAGTATGTGGGATCCTGGACTCTCTAAATAAAGGCATAGAGCACAAAAGCCAGGAAGTCATGATGAACCGAGATAATACATTGATTCGGCCCCAGCTGGGTGATTGGGTCCAATTCTGGCCACCGTACTTTAGGAAGAATGTGAAGGATTTGGAGAAGGTTAAGAGGGAGATTGCCCAGAATGGTCCCGGGGGGACTGGAGAAGTTGGGATTGTTCTCATTAGAGCAGAGAAGGTTAAGGGGGAGATTGACCAGGGGTGACGAGGGGAGACTGGAGAAGTCTGGATTGATCTCCTTAGAGCAGAGAAGGTTAAGGGGGAGATTGCCCAGAATGGTCCCGGAGGGATGTGGGACGTCAGTGATGTGGGGAGACTGGAGAAGTCTGGATTGGTCTCCTTAGAGCAGAGAAGGTTAAGGGGGAGATTGCCCAGAATGGTCCCGGGGGGATGTGGGACGTCAGTGACGAGGGGAGACTGGAGAAGTCTGGATTGATCTCCTTAGAGCAGAGAAGGTTAAGGGGGAGATTGCTCAGAATGGTCCTGGGGGGACTGGAGAAGTCTGGATTGATCTCCTTAGAGCAGAGAAGGTTAAGGGGGAGATTGCCCAGAATGGTCCTGGGGGGACTGGAGAAGTTGGGATTGTTCTCCTTAGAGCAGAGAAGGTTAAGGGGGAGATTGAAAATAATGGAGGGTTTAGTCAGAGTAAATAAGGAGAGACTGTTTCCAGGGGCTGAAGGGTCGGTAACCAGAGGACACAGATTTAAAGGTAATTGACAAAAGAATCAGAGGGGAGATGAGGAAAAGCTTTTTCTTATTGCAATGAATGGTTACGATTTGAATGCACTGCCTTAAAGGGCAGTGGATACAGATTCAATAGGAACCTTCAATAGAGAATTGGATAAATACTTGGAGAAAAAATTGCAGGGCTGTGGGGAAAGCGCGGTGGTGACTAAGTGGACTGCTCTTCGAAAGAACCTGCAGAGATCCGATGAGCCGAATGGCCCCCCCTCTGTGCTGTACCAGTCTGCAATTTGTTGATCTCCCTCGGCAACTCTCGTCCTCTGAATATATTCAAAGAATACACCTGGCAGGTACAGCAAGTGATCAGGAAGGCCAATGATATCTTGGCTTTTATTCCAAGGGGGGATGGAGTATAAAAGCAGGGAAGTCTTGCTCCAGTTATACAGGGTATTGGTGAGGCCACACCTGGAGTACTGCGTGCAGTTTTGCTCTCCGTATTTACGAAAGGATATACTTGCTTTGGAGGCAGTTCAGAGAAGGTTCACTCGGTTGATTCCGGAGATGAGGGGGTTGACTTATGAGGAAAGGTTGAGTAGGTTGGGCCTCTACTCATTGGAGTTCAGAAGAATGAGAGGTGATCTTATCGAAACGTATCAGATTACGAGGGGGCTCGACAAGGTGGATGTTCCCACTGATGGGGGAGACTAGAACTAGGGGGCATGGTTTTAGAATAAGGGGCCGCCCATTTAAAACTGAGATGAGGAGGAATTTCTTCTCTCAGAGGGTTGTAAATCTGTGGAATTCTCTGCCCCAGAGAGCTGTGGAGGCTGGGACATTGAATATATTTAAGGTGGAGATAGACAGATTTTTGGGCGATAAGGGAGTGAAGGGTTATGGGGAGCGGGCGGGGAAGTGGAGCTGTGTCCATGATCGGATCAGCCCATGGTGGTATTAAATGGTGGAGCAGGCTCGAGGGGCCGAATGGCCGACTCCTGCTCCTGTTTCTTATGTTCTTATTAAAACTCGGCAATTGGCCTTTACTTCACTTGCAAGTTGATTTTTGTATTTCCTGTTTGCAGTCTCTCAATGCTTGTGTTGCACTCCTCTCTAGCGTTGTGTGTTTTTCCCGGCTTGATGTTACCACTTTTCTTGGTATTTCTGGTCGCCACTTCCTTTAATTTGTGACTGTGCCTCACCTCACACTGGCCATGATTGCTGCACCATACAACAGGGGCTCCTGCTCTTTCACAGCGTGCTGTAACAGGCCAAACGCTGTTTTGTCCGTCGGTTTGACAGCTCAGCTTATTTTCTCAGCCTCAGTCGAGTTTTAAGCCCTTGTAGTGTGTGTGCGCGCAATCTTCCTTCTTCTCGAACTTACTGTCAAACTCTTATCATGCGACGGTCACTGTTTTCAAGATGTTCCCTCATTGCCAGACTGTTCATAGAAGTTTGCAGCACGGAAGGAGGCCATTCCGTCCCATCGTGTCCGTGCCGGCCGACCAAGACCTCTCCCGGCCTAATCCCACTTTCCCGCTCTCGCTCCCTCGCCCTGTAGCATACGGCACTTCAAGGTGCACTGCCTACTGTGGTGAGGGTTTCTGCCTCTACCCCCCCTTTCAGGCCGTGAGTTCCAGACCCTGCCCCAGACCCCCACCACCCTCTGGGTGAAGACATTTCCCCTCAAATCCCCTCGAAACCTCCCCCCAATTACTTTCAATATGTGCCCCCTGGTTGTTGACCCCTCTGCCAAGGGAAACAGGTCCGTCCTATCCACTCTATCCAGGCCCCTCATCATTTTATACACCTCAATCAGGTCTCCCCTCAGCCTCCTCTGTTCCAAGGGAAAACAGACCCAGCCTATCCAATCTTTCCTCGTCGCCAAAATTCTCCAGTCCCAGCAACATCCTGGTAAATCTCCTCTGCACCCTCTCCAGTGCAACATCCTGGTAAATTTCCTCTGCACCCTCTCCAGGTGAAATCACATCCCAGAAACATAGAAAATAGGTGCAGGAGCAGACCATTCGGCCCTTCTAGCCTGCACCGCCATTCAATGAGTTCATGGCTGAACATGCAACTTCAGTACCCCATTCCTTCTTTCTCGCCATACTATTAAGGGGGATCAAGGGGTAAGGACTACATCTAACTCCTTTTTGAATATATTTAGTGAATTGGTCTCAACAACTTTCTGTGGTAGAGAATTCCACAGGTTCACCACTCTCGGGGTGAAGAAGTTTCTCCTCATCTCGGTCCTAAATGGCTTACCCCTTATCCTCAGACTGTGACCCCTGGTTCTGGACTTCCAACATTGGGAACATTCTTCCTGCATCTAACCTGTCTGAACCCATCAGAATTTTAAATGTTACTATGAGGTCCCCTCTCATTCTTCTGAACTCCAGTGAATACAAGCCCAGTTGATCCAGTCTTTCTTGATAGGTCAGTCCCGCCATCCCGGGAATCAGTCTGGTGAACCTTCGCTGCACTCCCTCAATAGCAAGAATGTCCTTCCTCAAGTTAGGAGACCAAAACTGTACATAATACTCCAGGTGTGGCCTCACCAAGGCCCTGTACAACTGTAGTAACACCTCCCTGCCCCTGTACTCAAATCCCCTCGCTATGAAGGCCAACATGCCATTTGCTTTCTTAACCGTCTGCTGTACCTGCATGCCAACCTTCAATGACTGATGTACCATGACACCCAGGTCTCGTTGCACCTTCCCTTTTCCTAATCTGTCACCATTCAGATAATAGTCTGTCTCTCTGTTTTTACCACCAAAGTGGATAACCTCACATTTATCCACATCATACTTCATCTGCCATGCATTTGCCCACTCACCTAACCTATCCAAGTCACTCTGCAGCCTCATAGCATCCTCCTCGCAGCTCACACTGCCACCCAACTTAGTGTCATCCGCAAATTTGGAGATACTACATTTAATCCCCTCGTCTAAATCATTTAATGTACAATGTAAACAGCTGTGGCCCCAGCACAGAACCTTACAGTACCCCATTAGTCACCGCCTGCCATTCTGAAAAGTCCCCATTTACTCCTACTCTTTGCTTCCTGTCTGACAACCAGTTCTCAATCCACGTCAGCACACTACCCCCAATCCCATGTGCTTTAACTTTGCACATTAATCTCTTGTGTGGGACCTTGTCGAAAGCCTTCTGAAAGTCCAAACATACCACATCAACTGGTTCTCCCTTGTCCACTCTACTGGAAACATCCTCAAAAAATTCCAGAAGTTTTGTCAAGCATGATTTCCCTTTCACAAATCCATGCTGACTTGGACCTATCATGTCACCTCTTTCCAAATGCGCTGCTATGACATCCTTAATAATTGATTCCATCATTTTACCCACTACTGATGTCAGGCTGACCGGTCTGTAATTCCCTGCTTTATCCTTCCTGTAATGTGGTGACCAGAACTGCACGCAGTACTCCAGCTGTGGTCTAACCCAGTGTTTTATACAGTTCAAGCATAACCCCCCCTGCTCTTGTATTCCATGCCTCGCCTAATAAAGGCAAGTATTCCGTATGCCTTCTTAACCACCTTATCCACCTGGCCTGCTACCTTCAGGGATCTGTGGACCTGCACTCCAAGGTCCCTGTGTTCCTCGACACTTCTCAGTGTCCTACCACTTAATGTGTTAACTCACTTTGACTCGTTACTCATTACCAAATGTAGTCGGACCTGTTGTAAAAGCCCGACTGCAGTGGAACAGAATATCAGGCGTTGTGGGTAACAGGTGGCCACTCTCATACACAGATTTCTGCCCATCGATTCAGAAAACTGCCCTGGCTGGATACGCTCGAGAAATGAACTGGGTTTTTTTTTTTTTACATCGCCCAGTCTATGTGCAAATGGATGTTTCCCATGATATCTGCTTTGCCACAACCATAGGCTTCTCGATTTCCACAGTTAGACATCCTGCTACTGTCTGTGCAGTTGGGAGGTGTGCCAGCAACTGCCATAGAGTCTTGCATCGTCACTAAGCAGTTTCTCCAGTGCCTGCTCGCCCTCACCGATATCCTTTCTTCCATGGGCTAGGCCATTATCCTTTACTCCTCCTCCGCCCCAGCTTGGAGCCAGGTATCGAATGGTCCCTGCCCGTGGGCCGTTCCATCTCAATCTGGGCTGCTCTTTGCCTGGCTGTATTGCTTAAACTGCATGCAGTTGTGGGGAGTGCAGATTGGTCAATTGCCCCCACTGAGAGAGCGAGAGAGAGGGGGAAGGTTGGGAGGGCAAACGCGAGCAGGTCGAGAGAGAGCGCAAGGGTAGGGGTTGGGATGGAAGGGAGAAGAGAGGGGAGAGAGAGAGAGAATATGAGAAAGAGAAAGAGAAAGAGAGAGAGAGAGAGAGAGAGAGAGAGAGAGAGAGAGAGAGAGAGAGAGAGAGAGAGAGAGAGAGGAGCTTGGGATGGAGAGAGAGAGAAAGGGGAGGTTGGGATGGAGAGTGAATAATCGAGGTAGATCTCCCCACTTCCCCCCCCCCCCCCTATCAATCCAGATACTCCAGGCACATGTTCTCAGTGAATCCCTGGCCCATTGGTGCAGTTCCATTAGGCTAACCTGTGGAGGGGAGAGTGTGGTTGGCAGATTGTGCCTGTAGTCAAACAGAGAAAGGGACTGTGTGACTCAGAGGGGCATTGCTCAAGATGTTGCCTTACTCATGCGGTTATAAGGGTACTGACGGAAATGCCTCGCTCTAACCACTGCCCAACTTTCTCGGTCACGCAAAGCCAGCTTCGCACGACTTCCTGAAGGCTGGAAATGAGAACGTATGCGATCACAGTCCATCTCACTCTATCGCGCGTAGCAACGGAACCCAGCAATCCTGCACTGTGCTGTCTTACACACTGAATTACAGATAAACTGCACTAATTCAAAGTAATCCGTAGAACCAGGGAGAGAGTGACTGTGAAAGGGAGAAATGTAATATCAGACAGCACAACAAGACAGAGCGTGACAGTGAGGGGTGTGGGGTATATCAGTGTTACAGTGAGGGGTGTGGGGTATATCAGTGTTACAGTGAGGGGTGTGGGGTATATCAGTGTTACAGTGAGGGGTGTGGGGTATGTCAGTGTTACAGTGAGGGGTGTGGGGTATATCAGTGTTACAGTGATGGGTGTGGGGTATATCAGTGTTAGTGAGGGGTGTGGGGTATATCAGTGTGTTAGTGAGGGGTGTGGGGTATATCAGTGTGTTACAGTGATGGGTGTGGGGTATATCAGTGTTAGTGAGGGGTGTGGGGTATATCAGTGTTACAGTGAGGGGTGTGGGGTATATCAGTGTGTTACAGTGAGGGGTGTGGGGTATATCAGTGTTACAGTGAGGGGTGTGGGGTATATCAGTGTGTTACAGTGAGGGGTGTGGGGTATATCAGTGTTACAGTGAGGGGTGTGGGGTATATCAGTGTTACAGTGAGGGGTGTGGGGTATATCAGTGTTACAGTGAGGGGTGTGGGGTATATCAGTGTGTTACAGTGAGGGGTGTGGGGTATATCAGTGTTACTGTGAGGGATGCAGGGTATATAGAAACATAGAAAATAAGTGCAGGAGTAGGCCATTCGGCCCTTCGAGCCTGCACCACCATTCAATAAGATCATGGCTGATCATTCCCTCAGTACCCCTTTCCTGCTTTCTCTCAATACCCTTTGGTCCCTTTAGCCGTAAGGGCCACATCCAACTCCCTTTTGTATATATCCAACGAATTGGCCTCAACAACTCTCTGCGGTAGAGAATTCCACAGGTTAACAACTCTGAAGAAGTTTCTCCTCATCTCAGTCCTAAATGGCCTACCCCTTATCCTTAGACTGTGTGACCCCTGGTTCTGGACTTCCCCAACATCGGGAATATCCTTCCAGCTTCTAACCTGTCCAGTCCCGTCAGAATTTTATATGTTTCTATGAGATCCCCTCTCATTCTTCTAAATTCCAGTGAGTCTAAGCCGAGTCGATCCAGTCTTTCTTCATATGTCAGTCCTGCCATCCCGGGAATCAGTCTGGTGAACCTTTGCTGCACTCCCTCTATAGCAAGAACGTCCTTACTCAGATTAGGAGACCAAAACTGCACACAATACTCCAGGTGTGGCCTCACCAAGGCCCTGTACAACTGTAGCAACACCTCCCTGCCCCTGTACTCAAATCCCCTCGCTATGAAGGCCAACATGCCATTTGCTTTCTTAACTGCCTGCTGTACCTGCATACCTACTTTCAATGACTGATGTACCATGACACCCAGGTCTTGTTGCACCTCCCCTTTTACTAATTTGCCACCATTCAGATAATAATCTGCCTTTCTGTTTTTGCCCCCAAAGTGGATAACCTCACACTTATCTACATTATACTGCATCTGCCATGCATTTGCGCACTCACCAAACCTGTCCAAGTCACCCTGCAGCCTCTTAGCATCCTCCTCACAGCTCACACCGCCACCCAGCTTAGTGTCATCTGCAAACTTGGAGATATTACACTCAATTCCTTCATCTAAATCATTGATGTATATTGTAAATAGCTGGGGTCCCAGCACTGAGCCCTGCGGCACCCCACTAGTCACTGTCTGCCATTCTGAAAAGGACCCATTTATTCCCACTCTTTGCTTCCTGTCTGCCAATCAGTTCTCTATCCACGTCATACATCACCCCCAATACCATGTGCTTTAATTTTGCACAACAATCTCTTGTGTGGGACCTTGTCAAAAGCCTTTTGAAAGTCCAAATACACCACATCCACTGGTTCTCCCTTGTCCACTCTACTAGTTACATCATCAAAAAATTCTAGATTTGTCAAGCATGATTTCCCTTTCATAAATCCATGCTGACTTGGACCGATCCTGTCACTGCTTTCCAAATGCGCTGCTATTTCATCTTTAATAATTGATTCCAGCATTTTCCCCACTACTGATATCAGGCTAACCGGTCTATAATTAACCGTTTTCTCTCTCCCTCACTCCTTTTTTAAAAAGTGGGGTTACATTAGCTATCCTCCAATCCATAGGAACTGATCCAGAGTCCATGGAATGTTGGAAAATGATCACCAATGCATCCACGATTTCTAGGGACACTTCCTTAAGTACTCTGGGATGCAGACTATCAGGCCCTGGGGATTGATCGGCCTTCAATCTCATCAATTTCCCCAATACCATTTCCTGATTAATAAGGATTTCCCTCAGTTCCTCCTTCTCACTAGACCCTCGGTCCCCTAGCATTTTCGGAGGCTATTTGTGTCTTCCTTCGTGAAGACAGAACCCAAGTATTTGTTCAATTGGTCTGCCATTTTTTTGATCCCCATTATAAATTCACCTGAATCCGACTGATGTCAGTGTGCTACAGTGAGGGGTGTGAGGTATATCAGTGTTACAGTGAGGGGTGTGGGGTATATCAGTGTGTTACAGTGAGGGGTGTGGGGTATATCAGTGTGTTACAGTGAGGGGTGTGGGATATATCAGTGTTACAGTGAGGGGTGTGGGATATATCAGTGTTACAGTGAGGGGTATATCAGTGTTACAGTGAGGGGTATATCAGTGTTACAGTGAGGGGTATATCAGTGTTACAGTGAGGGGTATATCAGTGTTACAGTGAGGGGTATATCAGTGTTACAGTGAGGGGTATATCAGTGTTACAGTGAGGGGTATATCAGTGTTACAGTGAGGGGTATATCAGTGTTACAGTGAGGGGTATATCAGTGTTACAGTGAGGGGTATATCAGTGTTACAGTGAGGGGTATATCAGTGTTACAGTGAGGGGTATATCAGTGTTACAGTGAGGGGTATATCAGTGTGTTACAGTGAGGGGTGTGGGGTATATCAGTGTGTTGCAGTGAGGGGTGTGGGGTACATCAGTGTTACAGTGAGGGGTGTGGGGTATATCAGTGTGTTGCAGTGAGGGGTGTGGGGTATATCAGTGTTGCAGTGAGGGGTGTGGGGTATATCAGTGTGTTACAGTGAGGGGTGTGAGGTATATCAGTGTTACAGTGAGGGGTGTGGGGTATATCAGTGTGTTACAGTGAGGGGTGTGGGGTATATCAGTGTTACAGTGAGGGGTGTGGGGTATATCAGTGTTACAGTGAGGGGTATATCAGGGTGTTACAGTGAGGGGTGTGGGATATATCAGGGTGTTACAGTGAGGGGTGTGGGGTATATCAGTGTTACAGTGGGGGGTGTGGGGTATATCAGTGTTACATTGAGGGGTGTGGGGTATATCAGTGTTACAGTGAGGGGTATATCAGTGTTACAGTGAGGGGTGTGGGGTATATCAGTGTTACAGTGAGGGGTGTGGGGTATATCAGTGTTACAGTGAGGGGTGTGGGGTATATCAGTGTTACAGTGAGGGGTGTGGGGTATATCAGTGTTACAGTGAGGGGTATATCAGTGTTACAGTGAGGGGTGTGGGGTATATCAGTGTTACAGTGAGGGGTATATCAGTGTTACAGTGAGGGGTGTGGGGTATATCAGTGTTACAGTGAGGGGTGTGGGGTATATCAGTGTTACAGTGAGGGGTGTGGGGTATATCAGTGTTACAGTGAGGGGTATATCTGTGTTACAGTGAGAGGTGTGGGGTATATCAGTGTTACAGTGAGGGGTGTGGGGTATATCAGTGTTACAGTGAGGGGTGTGGGGTATATCAGTGTGTTACAGTGAGGGGTGTGGGGTATATCAGTGTTACAGTGAGGGGTGTGGGGTATATCAGTGTTACAGTGAGGGGTATATCAGGGTGTTACAGTGAGGGGTGTGGGATATATCAGGGTGTTACAGTGAGGGGTGTGGGGTATATCAGTAAACCTTTCCCGATATTCCTACCTGTAACCATTCCCTTTCTCCCCCCCCCCCCCTCCGTTATCCCCACAGGACCTTCAGTTTGAGGAGCAGCTGACTCAGTGACCCTTGACGTTAACCTCACCCTCCTTGAACCTGGATTCCCAATGCTCCGTCATGTTGTACCCCAGACTCCTCCTGGTGCTGGGAGCCATCGCTGGGATTGGTGGGCTGGGGTCGGCCGGGACTGTGACCATGCTACCAGTGGATGAGATGAGCAGCCCCCTGGGGATCCGATTCGTGTCCACGGATACAGTCGAGACCGCCACCAGTAACCCCAGGATCCTGCCCCTGCTGGTTTCCACCACGCCAGTCACATCGACAGCCAGTGCTTCCACCCAAACCCGCTTTGAGTCCACCAGCCAGGGGCCCAGCTTCTCGTCCACTGACAACTTCAGCATGACGGGACAGTCAACCAGCAACCCAGCTTCGAACAACAGCCTCATCTGGACCCTCCGGACAATCCAACAGCATCGCAGCACCTTGCAGACACCAGTGCCGACCACATACGCCGCGGCATCGACCAGCGAACCAGTTACCTCGCCACCCACAACCACCCCGCCCAGTGTCTTCGATTCTTCAACCCAAGCCAGTTCTTCCGCAGTCTTCGATTCTTCAACCCAAGCCAGTTCTTCCGCAGTCTTCGATTCTTCGACCCAAGCCAGTTCTTCCGCAGTCTTCGATTCTTCGACCCAAGCCAGTTCTTCCGCAGTCTTCGATTCTTCGACCCAAGCCAGTTCTTCCGCAGTCTTCGATTCTTCGACCCAAGCCAGTTCTTCCGTAGTCTTCGATTCTTCAACCCAATCCAACCCTTCCAGTGTACCTGCTTCTGTCTCACCAGCTCAGTACTCTACCACCTCCCAAACCCTGCGCTCCGAACCCTCCAACCATATCGTGATCATCATCGTGATATTAGTACTGGCCATCGTCAGTATCGCCCTGATCGTCGTGTGCATGCGGAGGCAGAAGCGGAAGCAATCGCAGACCTTCGACCCCCGGCGCAAGAAGGGGGGCAAGGTGCAGGACCCCTGGGCCGGGCCCGTGGCTCTGCCGGAGGACACAGGGGTGACTGAAGCGACCGAGCCAAAGAATGAGGAGGACACAGCCTCCAAACGCATGTCGCTGTCCACCTTCTTCAACAAGCGGAAATCGCGAGCGCCGTCCATGTTGCTGGAGGAGGTGAACGTGGTGGGAAATGCCAAGAACCCGGCCCTAGACGCCCAGCAGCCCCTCCTGCCCAATGGCCAGGTGACTGACCCACAAACTCCCAAGCCGAACCCAGCCCCAGTCACTGAACAGAGTGGTAGAGGTGCCACCCCCCAGGAGCTGAGTGATCAGGCACCACTCCTCCCCGCTCCTCCCTCGCAGCCCAACGGCCATGTGCAGGAGCCCAGCCAGGGGCTTGGTGAGCCGCAGCAAGGGTTGCACGATGACCTGCCACCTCCTCCTCCTCCTCTCAGCGACACGCCACTCCCAGCTCCAGCAATCGGAGCCAGTGCGGGAGAGGGGCTGGACTCATTCTCAGGCAAGACGTCCTTGTGAGACAAGAACCCTTCCGTTCCATCACGCTCCTCGCTTTCTTCACCAATCCCAGTCCCACAATGCAACTGGCCAGGCACAACAGGAAGTGCTTCCTGTCAAGCGACCGTTATCTTCCACCATCTCATCACGGAACAGCCGCGAGGGGCTGAACGGCCTCCTCCTGTTCCTGTGTAACGGGCTCGAGGGGCTGAACGGCCTCATGTTCCTGTGTAACGGGCTCGAGGGGCTGAATGGACCTCCTCCTGTTCCTGTGTAAAAAGGCTCAAGGGGCTTAATGGGCCTCCTCCTGTTCCTGTGTAAAAAGGCTCAAGGGCTGAATGGGCCTCCTTCTGTTCCTGTGCTTTATTTTCACTTGCTGGTTTGTTCCTGTGATTTTAGTAAATTTTGGAAAATCTCTTCACTGGCTCCTGAGAGGACCAATGAGTCTCCTGGTCTCAATGTTCCCTAAAAGAAGGAACAGGTTACCGAGGGTAGGGGGACATTTACAGTTTGTTGTACCCCGGGGAGAGTCAGTGCCCCTATGGGGAGGGGGACCTGTACTCCGGGGAGAGTCGGTGCCCCGTACCCCGGGGAACACCCGTATCCTGGGGAGCAGGACTGAAGTGGCGAGCAGGATATGGAGTTAGAGTGAGGCGGAGCTGGGATTTGGGACAGTCCCTGGGGCCTACAGCTCAGCTTCACAATATATGGTGCTCGCAGGGCAACATGGCGGGGGAACCTGGAGCTGAAACTCTGGTCATTGCCACAAACATTCTATCTTATGTACCACCTGAAGCCGATGAGATATTAAACCTTTTGTATAAATCTAATAAAATGAAACAGAAATTAAATTCAGTCTGAGTGTTGACAGCAGTTACTGGGCGGGCAGGGCCAATGTGCTGGTCTGGGGAAAAAAGAGGGACATTGAAATGGATTGTTCCTGTGGTGGGACTACATCGAATGTACAGCAGAACAGGCCTTTCGGCCCACAGATCCATGCTCTGCAAGATCCTCCTCTTCATCTCGACCCATCAACATATCGGGAATAGTGGAGAACCAAGGGTCTAGCGAGAATGGGGAACTGAAAGAAATTATTAGTTAAAAAATATATACTGAAGAAATTAATGGGACTGGAAGCCGATAAATCCCCAGGACCCAATGGCCTACATCCTCAGGTTTTGAAAGGGGTGGCTTTAGAGATAGTGGATGCAAGGATTAGAATTTTGGAAGATGACATAGTTTCTAGAACAGTTCTCGCAGCTTGGAAGCTAACCAAACTGGTCGCAAACATGGAGAAATTTAGAACTCAGCAGAGGAGGACAAAGGGTTTGATTAGGGCAGGGAAAATGGAGTACGAGAGGAAGCTTGCAGGGAACATTAAGGCGGATTGCAAAGGTTTCTATAGATATGTAAAGAGAAAAAGGTTAGTAAAGACAAACGTAGGTCCCCTGCAGTCAGAATCAGGGGAAGTCATAACGGGGAACAAAGAAATGGCGGACCAATTGAACAAGTACTTTGGTTCGGTATTCACTGAGGAGGACACAAACAACCTTCTGGATATAAAAGGGGTCAGAGGGTCTAGTAAGGAGGAGGAACTGAGGGAAATCCTTATTAGTCGGGAAATTGTGTTGGGGAAATTGATGGAATTGAAGGCCGATAAATCCCCAGGGCCTGATGGACTGCATCCCAGAGTACTTAAGGAGGTGGCCTTGGAAATAGCGGATGCATTGACAGTCATTTTCCAACATTCCATTGACTCTGGATCAGTTCCTATGGAGTGGAGGGTAGCCAATGTAAACCAACTTTTTAAAAAAGGAGAGCGAAAACAGGGAATTATAGACCGGTCAGCCTGACATCGGTAGTGGGTAAAATGATGGAATCAATTATGAAGGATGTCATAGCAGTGCATTTGGAAAATGGTGACATGATAGGTCCAAGTCAGCATGGATTTGTGAAAGGGAAATCATGCTTGACAAATCTTCTGGAATTTTTTGAGGATGTTTCCAGTAAAGTGGACAAGGGAGAACAGTTGATGTGGTATATTTGGACTTTCAGAAGGCTTTCGACAAGGTCCCACACAAGAGATTAATGTGCAAAGTTAAAGCACATGGGATTGGGGGTAGTGTGCTGACGTGGATTGAGAACTGGTTGTCAGACAGGAAGCAAAGAGTAGGAGTAAATGGGGACTTTTCAGAATGGCAGGCAGTGACTAATGGGGTACCGCAAGGTTCTGTGCTGGGGCCACAGCTGTTTACATTGTACATTAAATGATTTAGACGAGGGGATTAAATGTAGTATCTCCAAATTTGCGGATGACACTAAGTTGGGTGGCAGTGTGAGCTGCGAGGAGGATGCTATGAGGCTGCAGAGTGACTTGGATAGGTTAGGTGAGTGGGCAAATGAATGGCAGATGAAGTATAATGTGGATAAATGTGAGGTTATCCACTTTGGTGGTAAAAACAGAGAGACAGACTATTATCTGAATGGTGACAGATTAGGAAAAGGGAAGGTGCAACGAGACCTGGGTGTCATGGTACATCAATCATTGAAGGTTGGCATGCAGGTACAGCAGGCGGTTAAGAAAGCAAATGGCATGTTGGCCTTCATAGCGAGGGGATTTGAGTACAGGGGCAGGGAGGTGTTGCTACAATTGTACAGGGCCTTGGTGAGGCCACACCTGGAGTATTGTGTACAGTTTTGGTCTCCTAACTTGAGGAAGGACATTCTTGCTATTGAGGGAGTGCAGCGAAGATTCACCAGACTGATTCCCGTGATGGTGGGACTGACCTATCAAGAAAGACTGGATCAACTGGGCTTGTATTCACTGGAGTTCAGAAGAATGAGAGGGGACCTCATAGAAACGTTTAAAATTCTGACGGGTTTAGACAGGTTAGATGCAGGAAGAATGTTCCCGATGTTGGGGAAGTCCAGAACCAGGGGTCACAGTCTAAGGATAAGGGGTAAGCCATTTAGGACCGAGATGAGGAGAAACTTCTTCACCCAGAGAGTGGTGAACCTGTGGAATTCTTTACCACAGAAAGTAGTTGAGGCCAATTCACTAAATATATTCAAAAGGGAGTTAGATGAAGTCCTTACTACTCAGGGGATCAAGGGGTATGGCGAGAAAGCAGGAAGGGGGTACTGAAGTTTCATGTTCAGCCATGAACTCATTGAATGGCGGTGCAGGCTCGAAGGGCTGAATGGCCTGCTCCTGCACCAATTTTCTATGTTTCTATGCAATACTGCGGAGGAGGATTTCCTGGGGTGTATAAGGGATTGGTTTTTAGACCAATATGTCGAAGAAGGGTTGGCAAGGACACAGGCCTCTGGGAGACGTGATTGGCAGAGAGGGGGTAGGGAAAGCCAACTCCAGCGGTTCCCTACTCCTGACAAAATGTCTAGAGCACGAACTTATCACCAACACCCTGTTCCGCCAGAGGGACAAATACAAGGCATCGTGGCAACACCCTCGCTCCAAACATTGGCATCTGCTCGACTATGTCATTGTCCGAGCCAGGGATCTCAAGGATGTGTGCATCACCTGCACCATGACAGGAGCTGACGACTGCTGGACGGACCACCGCCTAATCCGATCAGTCATCGACATCAACATAGCCCCAAAGCAGAGGGGACAGCAGAAGCAGTGTCGCAAAAAAGTTAATGCCGGGGCACTTAGAGACCCAGCTAGGGAATCCATATACAGCCAGCACCTCACAGCTAACCTGCCGTGCCTCGATGACCCCGAGACGCGGAATGTCCATAGAGCTTGGTCTGCCCTCCAGGCCTCTATAACCAGTGCCTGCAAAGAGACACTCGGTCACTCAACCAGGAAACACCAGGACTGGTTTGATGAGAATGATCAGGAGATCCAAGAGCTAATAGATCGCAAGCGCAGGGCATTTCTGAGCCTTAAACAACAACCCAATGCGGGAGCAGCAAAACAGCATTACAGACGGCTCAAGGTTAGGTCCAACTAAAAACCCGGGACCTAAAGAACAGGTGACGGACGAAGAAAGCACAGGAGATACAGCAGCTGGCCGACGACCATGATGTGTGAGGATTCTTCACTGCAGTCAAGGCCACCTATGGACCAAATTCCCCAAGGCCCCACCCCACTCCTGGCCAAGAACGGGGAAACACTCATCAAGGACACGGAGGCAATCAGGGCCCGCTGGAAGTAACACGTCGAAGATCTCAATCGACACTCTGCCTTTGACTTAAGTGTTCTCGACTCCATCCCGCAGCATGCTACCTGCCACCACCTCAGTGAGAGACCCCAACATTACACCAGGTAGAAAAAGCCACAATTAGCTCAAAAACAACAAGGCTACGGGTGCGGGCGGAATCCCTGCTGAGGCACTGAAGTATGGCGGGGAAGCACTGCTGGCACGAATACACGGCCTCATTTCTCTCATCTGGAGGGAGGAGAGCATGCTGGGGGATCTGAGATGCAGTAATCGTGACCATCTTTAAAAAAGGGGATAAGTCTGACTGTGGCAACTACAGAGGAATCTCCCGGCTATCAGCCCCCGACAACGTAATCGCTAGAGTCCTCCTCAACCGTCTTCTCCCCGTGTCTGAGGAGCTCCTCCCGGAGTCAGTGCGGATTTCGTCCCCTACGGGACATGATTTTTACAGCGCGACAGCTGTGGGAAAAATGCAGGGAGCAGCACCAGCCCTTATACATGGCCTTCTTCGACCGTACAAAGGCCTTTGACACTGTCAACTGCGAGGGTCTGTGGAGTGTCCTCCTCCGTTTCGGATGCCCCCAAAAGTTCTTCACCATGCTCCGCCTGATCCAGACAACATGCAGGCCGTGATCCTTACCAACGGATCCATTACAGACCCAATCCACGTCCGGACCGGGGTCAAACAGGGCTGCGTCATTGCCCAAACCCGCTTCAGTTTTTCTCGCCGCCATGCTCCACCTCTCAGTCAACAAGCTCCCCGCTGGAGTGGAACTAAACTACAGAACCTGTGGGAACCTGTTCAACCTTCGCCGTCTCCAGGTCAGGTCCAAGATCACCCCACCTCTGTGTCGAGCTACAGTACGCGGACGATGCCTGTGCACACAGAGGCTGAACTCCACGACATAGTCGAGGTATTTACTGAGGTGTATGAAAGCATGGACTTTACGCTAAACATCCGTAAGACAAAGGTCCTCCACCAGCCTGACCTCACCGCACAGTATCAAGATTCACGGCGTGGCCCTGGACACCGTGGACCATTTCCCATACCTCGGGAGCCTCTTAAGAGCAGGCATCGATGATGAGATCCAACACCGCCTCCAGTGCAGCCTTTGGCCGCCTGACCAGGCCCTCAAATCCACCACCAAGCTCATGGTCTACAGGGCTGTAGTGATACCCACCCTCCTGTGTGGCTCAGAGACACGGACCATGTACAATAGACACCTCATTTTGCTGCAGAAATATCACCAACGATGTCTCCGCAAGATCCTACAAATCCCCTGGGAGGACAGACGCACCAACATTAGCGTCCTCGACCGGGCCAACATCCCCAGTATTGCGGTACCCCATTAGTCACTGCCTGCCATTCTGAAAAGTACCCATTTACTCCTACTCTTTGCTTCCTGTCTGCCAACCAGTTCTCAATCCACGTCAGCACACTACCCCCAATCCCATGTGCTCTAACTTTGCACATCAATCTCTTGTGTGGGACCTTGCCGAAAGCCTTCTGAAAGTCCAAATACACCACATAACTGGTTCTCCCTTGTCCACTCTACTGGAAACATCCTCAAAAAATTCCAGAAGATTTGTCAAGCACGATTTCCCTTTCACAAATCCACGCTGACTTGGGCCTATCATGTCACCTCTTTCCAAATGAGCTGCTATGACATCCTTAATAATTGATTCCATCATTTTACCCACTACCGATGTCAGGCTGACCGGTCTGTAATTCCCTGTTTTCTCTCTCCCTCCTTTTGCATCTGCTGACTGCATCTGCCATGTGTTTGCACACTCACTCAACTCATAAAATCACCTTGCAGCATCTTTGCATCCTCCTCACATCCCCACCTAGTTTGCGGTCATCAACAAACTTGAAAATATTACATTTGGTTCCCTCGTCCAAATCATTTATATATATTGCGAATGGCTTGGGCCCAAGCACTGATGCCTGTGGTACCCCACTAGTCACTGCCCGTCACCCTGAAAAAGACCATTTATTCTTACTCTGTTTCCTGTCAGTTAACCAATTTTCAATCCATGCCCATATATTACCCATAATCTGATGTGCTTTAATTTTACACACTAACCTCTTATGTGGGACTTTATCAAAGGCCTTTTGAAAATCCAAATACACTATATCCACTGGTTCTCCCTTATCTATTCTATCAGTTACATCCTCAAAAAAAACTCCAGGAGGTTTGTCAAACACAATTTTCCTTTCATAAATCCATGTTGACTATCAGGTCACCCCTCAGCCTCCTCTTTTCTAGAGAAAAAGAGCCCTAGCTTGGCAAATCTCAGTTCTGGTATCATTCTAGTGAATTTTTTCTGCACCTTCACTAGTGTCTCCACAACCTTCGTATAATATGGAGACCAGAACTGTGCACAGTGCTCCAAGTGTGGTCTAACCAGACCAGAACTGTGCACAATGCTCCAAGTGTGGTCTAACCAGACCAGAACTGTGCACGGTGCTCCAAGTGTAGTCTAACCAGACCAGAACTGTGCACAGTGCTCCAAGTGTGGTCTAACCCAGACCAGAACTGTGCACAGTGCTCCAAGTGTGGTCTAACCAGACCAGAACTGTGCACAGTGCTCCAAGTGTGGTCTAACCAGACCAGAACTGTGCACAGTGCTCCAAGTGTGGTCTAACCCAGACCAGAACTGTGCACGGTGCTCCAAGTGTGGTCTAACCAGACCAGAACTGTGCACGGTGCTCCAAGTGTGGTCTAACCAGACCAGAACTGTGCACGGTGCTCCAAGTGTGGTCTAACCAGACCAGAACTGTGCACGGTGCTCCAAGTGTGGTCTAACCAGACCAGAACTGTGCACGGTGCTCCAAGTGTGGTCTAACCAGACCAGAACTGTGCACAGTGCTCCAAGTGTGGTCTAACCAGACCAGAACTGTACACAGTGCTCCAAGTGTGGTCTAACCAGACCAGAACTGTGCACGGTGCTCCAAGTGTGGTCTAACCAAGGTTCTATACAAATATAACACAACCTCTCAGCTTTTCAATTGTATCCCTGTACAAACAAACCCCAGTGTTTTGTTTGCTTTTTTCTGGCGTTATTAACCTGCGTCACTACTTTGTGATTTGTGTATCTCTCCCCCAGATCGCTCTGCTCCTCGAGCCCATTTAGACTTATTTTCCAAGCAGTATTCTTCCTACCAAAATGCTGCATCTCACATTTATTTATAGTGAAATTAATTTGCCAATCACACGCCCATTCTGCAGGTTTATTAATGTACTTTTGTTGGATGAAATGAAATCTTCTGGCTGCAGGGGTGGGGCCGAGATGGACTTGTCCGGCTGGGGAAAATTGGACTCTTCCTGCTGGGGGAGGGGGGCTGAGTGGGACTCTGCTGGAAGGGAGGCTGGGGGCAGTTGAAGTTGAGGACCCTAAGGTGACCCAGATTGAAGTTACACCTGTGGTTAATGTTCAGCACAGATGGTTTCCCTCAGTGCCATGGGACCAGGTGCTGGGGAGATGGGTAGCCATGGAAACCAGACTTCTGCTATTGAGACGAGGCAGCTTCTGAGGTTTTGCTCAAAGTGCAAACAATTTGCAAGAGGAAAGTTGCTGTGAGGTTTGTGGTTTTCAGTGCAGTTTCTCCTTCGCTCCATTAACCAAGTGATTTATTAAAAATGCAACACCAGCACAAAATGGAGGCCTGCGCCCGACCCCAGCACAAAATGGAGGCCCGCGCCCGACCCCAGAGCCATCTGCTCCTCAAGCCCATTTATACTTATTCTCCAAGCAGTATGTGGTCTCCTCATTCTTCCTACCAACACGTACCACCTCACTTATTTATAGTGAAGTTAATTTGCCAATCACACACCCTTTCTGCAGGTTTCTTTATGTATTTTTGTTGGATGAAATAAAATCTTCCGGCTGCGGGGCTTAATGGACTCTTCCTGATGGGGAGGGGGAGGGGCGAGATGGACTCTTCCTGCACGGGGTGGGTGGGGGGTTGAACACTTCCTGCCGGGGGGTGGAGTCTTCCTGCTGTACAAGTTGCTGAAGTTTGTGGTTTTGGTTCAGTTTCTCCTTTGCTCTATTAACCAAATGATTTATTTAAAATCCGAGCCCCGGCACAAGGCGGGGGCCCCGAGCCCCGGCACAAGGCGGGGGCCCCGAGCCCCGGCACAAGGCGGGGGCCTGCACCAGATACGGATTCTGCCTAAAACAAACTGATGGATTGTAAAAAGCAAACTGAACACGTGGAGTGAAGGGCCTGTACGGTGGGGCGAAAGGGAGCAGGAGACAGGCAGGAGGCCAGAATTGGAGGAGTGCGCAGATCACGGAGGGTTGAGGGGCTTAGGAGGGAGGGAGCGCGAGGGATGAGATTATTAAATTTGAGGCGTTGCTGGACCAGGAGCCACTGTAGGTCAGTGAGCACAGGGGAGCGATGGGTGAGTGGACTGGGTGTGAGTTAGGACACGGGGTCAGTGAGCACAGGGGGTGATGGGTGAGTGGGACTGGGTGTGAGTTAGGACACGGGTCAGTGGGCACAGGGGGTGATGGGTGAGTGGGACTGGGTGTGAGTTAGGACACGGGGTCAGTGAGCACAGGGGAGCGATGGGTGAGTGGACTGGGTGTGAGTTAGGACACGGGGTCAGTGAGCACAGAGGGTGATGGGTGAGTGGGACTGGGTGTGAGTTAGGACACGGGGTCAGTGAGCACAGGGGGTGATGGGTGAGTGGGACTGGGTGTGAGTTAGGACACGGGGTCAGTGAGCACAGGGGAGCGATGGGTGAGTGGGACTGGGTGTGAGTTAGGACACGGGGTCAGTGAGCACAGGGGGTGATGGAAGAGTGGGACTGGGTGTGAGTTAGGACACGGGGTCAGTGAGCACAGGGGAGCGATGGGTGAGTGGGACTGGGTGTGAGTTAGGACACGGGGTCAGTGAGCACAGGGGAGCGATGGGTGAGTGGGACTGGGTGCGAGTTAGGACACGGGGTCAGTGAGCACAGGGGGTGATGGGTGAGTGGGACTGGGTGTGAGTTAGGACACGGGGCAGTGAGCACAGGGGGTGATGGGTGAGTGGGACTGGGTGTGAGTTAGGACACGGGTCAGTGAGCACAGAGGGTGATGGGTGAGTGGGACTCGGTGTGAGTTAGGACACGGGTGATGGGTGAGCGGGACTCGGTGTGAGTTAGGACACGGGGCAGTGAGCACAGAGGGTGATGGGTGAGTGGGACTCGGTGTGAGTTAGGACACGGGTCAGTGAGCACAGAGGGTGATGGGTGAGTGGGACTCGGTGTGAGTTAGGACACGGGGCAGTGAGCACAGAGGGTGATGGGTGAGTGGGACTCGGTGTGAGTTAGGACACGGGTGATGGGTGAGCGGGACTCGGTGTGAGTTAGGACACGGGGCAGCAGAGTTTGGGACGAGCTGAAGTTAATGGAGAGTGGGAGGTTGAGAATAGTCGAGACTGGAATAACAAAAGGCACAGATGAGGTTTTCAGCAGCAGATGAGCTGTTGGAAGAGGACGGTGTGGTCAGCCTGTCTAAGGCTACAGACAGGCTGAGAAGAATGAGGAGGGAATACTTTATCACAGTACACATGGGATGTCATTTATGATGTTGATAAAGGGCTGTTTCCATCCTGTGGCAGATTTGCAGAGGCTCGAACATGGAGTTGCCAGAAGGTGGGGCGCAGATTTGGAGGAGACAACACGTTTCAAGCACTTTTGAGGTTGCAGATGGGACGGCCGTTTGGGGGGTGGTGGGGAGACCCGTACCCCGGGGAGCAGCCTGAAATTTCAGTGGGCATTTATTGGACAACTTTCTTCAGCAATTAGAAAGAGGCTGTAATAATATACACAGATCACACTGAGAACAGGGAATATATAAAAGCCGATGCCAATCGCATGTTACAATGCAGACTGAGACACAACTCACACTTTATTGTATAAAAAGTAACGAGGGAAACCTTGCTCACAAAGGGCTGAGCGAGAGGTTTAAACACCGGAGGGAAAGGGCAGTCTCATCGAAGCGTGGCTTGTGTGACCAGCCCCTCGATTCATGTGCCCCCCGCTCCGTCAGAGCACGGAGCAGGGACCTGCAGAAACCAGGGATGGACAGACGTCTCTGCTGCCTCTGATACCTGGGTTTGAACGATCAGTGTTGGCCCTCCCACACCACAGCATGTCCTCCAGCCACACCCTCAGTCCCTGCTCATGTCAACAATCTTCTGGTGGTGGGTGGGCAGAGGGGGGGGGGAAATGAGCAGCAGACAGACGATTTCATCACACACACACACACAGTGCAGAGAAAGTGTCCAATACGCACATCAGTCGCTGGGAGGCAAGGCGAAGGAAGGGGAGCGACCCCGAGCACAGTCGCAGACAGACTGTAGACCAGCCGGCCCGCCGAGGGAAAGGCTCAGATCCTTTGTCCACCACAGCTCCTGCTCCAAGGCTCACTTCGCCAGACAGCTCAGGACATTGGCCTAGGCAGATACAAAACACAGCTCCTGTTACCAATGATAGCCCATGGTCAGTGTCACTAACTGTACAGAGTCACTGTTTATTCAGGGTAAGGGTCACTCACTGTAACTGTACAGAGTCACTGTTTATTCAGGGTAAGGGTCACTCACTGTAACTGTACAGAGTCACTGTTTATTCAGGGTAAGGGTCACTCACTGTAACTGTACAGAGTCACTGTTTATTCAGGGTAAGGGTCACTCAGTGTAACTGTACAGAGTCACTGTTTATTCAGGGTAAGGGTCACTCAGTGTAACTGTACAGAGTCACTGTTTATTCAGGGTAAGGGTCACTCACTGTGCAACTGTACAGAGTCACAGTTTATTTAGGGTAAGGGTCACTCACTAACTGTACAGAGTCACTGTTTATTCAGGGTAAGGGTCACTCACTAACTGTACAGAGTCACTGTTTATTCAGGGTAAGGGTCACTCACTAACTGTACAGAGTCACTGTTTATTCAGGGTAAGGGTCACTCACTAACTGTACAGAGTCACTGTTTATTCAGGGTAAGGGTCACTCACTAACTGTACAGAGTCACTGTTTATTCAGGGTAAGGGTCACTCACTAACTGTACAGAGTCACTGTTTATTCAGGGTAAGGGTCACTCACTGTAACTGTACAGAGTCACTGTTTATTCAGGGTAAGGGTCACTCACTGTAACTGTACAGAGTCACTGTTTATTCAGGGTAAGGGTCACTCACTAACTGTACAGAGTCACTGTTTATTCAGGGTAAGGGTCACTCACTAACTGTACAGAGACACTGTTTATTCAGGGTAAGGGTCACTCACTGTACAGAGTCACTGTTTATTCAGGGTAAGGGTCACTCACTGTAACTGTACAGAGTCACTGTTTATTCAGGGTAAGGGTCACTCACTGTAACTGTACAGAGTCACTGTTTATTCAGGGTAAGGGTCACTCACTGTAACTGTACAGAGTCACTGTTTCTTCAGGGTACACTGAGCCACACACACTCACCTTCATGAATGTGGAGAGCAGCTTGGCCGACATCCCAACCTTGCCCAGATCCTCTATCTGAAAACACACAAACCCGGGAGTTAAACCTGGCAGCAGCCCCGACCCCCTGGCACCATACTTTCCCCGTTCCCCCATAGCACCACACTCTCGTCCCTCCTCACCTCACCCACCCAGGGGTCACTGGGCAGTGATCAGGAGCAGGAACCCTGGCTGATTTCCCCTCTCTCTAACCCAGGGGTCACTGGGCAGTGATCAGGAGCAGGAACCCTGGCTGATTTCCCCTCTCTCTAACCCAGGGGTCACTGGGCAGTGATCAGGAGCAGGAACCCTGGCTGATTTCCCCCCTCTCTAACCCAGGGGTCACTGGGCAGTGATCAGGAGCAGGAACCCTGGCTGATTTCCCCTCTCTCTAACCCAGGGGTCACTGGGCAATGATCAGGAGCAGGAACCCTGGCTGATTTCCCCCCTCTCTAACCCAGGGGTCACTGGGCAGTGATCAGGAGCAGGAACCCTGGCTGATTTCCCCCTCTCTAACTCAGGGGTCACTGGGCAGTGATCAGGAGCAGGAACCCTGGCTGATTTCCCCCTCTCTCTAACCCAGGGGTCACTGGGCAGTGATCAGGAGCAGGAACCCTGGCTGATTTCCCCTCTCTCTCTAACCCAGGCGTCACTGATCAATGATCAGGAGCAGGAACCCTGGCTGAATTCCCCTCTCTCTCTAACCCGGGGTCACTGGGCAGTGATCAGGAGCAGGAACCCTGGCTGATTTCCCCTCTCTCTAACCCAGGGGTCACAGGGCAGTGATCAGGAGCAGGAACCCAGGCTGATTTCCCCTCTCTCTAACCCAGGGGTCACTGGGCAGTGATCAGGAGCAGGAATCCTGGCTGATTTCCCCTCTCTCTAACCCAGGGGTCACAGGGCAGTGGATCAGGAGCAGGAACCCTGGCTGATTTCCCCTCCCTCTAACCCAGGGGTCACTGGGCAGTGATCAGGAGCAGGAATCCTGGCTGATTTCCCCTCTCTAACCCAGGGGTCACTGGGCAGTGCTCAGGAGCAGGAACCCTGGTTGATTTCCCCTCTCTCTAACCCAGGGGTCACTGGGCAGTGATCAGGAGCAGGAACCCTGGCTGATTTCCCCTCTCTCTGACCCCGGGGTCACTGGGCAGTGATCAGGAGCAGGAACCCTGGCTGATTTCCCCTCTCTCTGACCCCGGGGTCACTGGGCAGTGATCAGGAGCAGGAACCCTGGCTGATTTCCTCTCTCTCTAACCCAGGGGTCACTGGGCAGTGATCAGGAGCAGGAACCCTGGCTGATTTCCCCTCTCTCTCTGACCCCGGGGTCACTGGGCAGTGATCAGGAGCAGGCTTATTTCCAGTATTTAATGAATGCCTACCGCCTGGACAATGATTAGTTGAGTTGTGATTTTTGGATAGGAGGTTACCAGCCTGAAGGACACGCCCTCAGCACCTCCACTCAGGAGCCCAGCCGCTGCAACATGTACCTGACTGTAGGGCCCGTTGTGCTCTCTCCAGCCCATGATCAGCTTGGCAGTCTTGTCACCAACCCTCTGCAGTGTCTTCAGCTCCTTCAGTGAGCCAGTGTTGAGGATGTGCAGGATGTGGTCCTTTTGCTTCTGGGCCAGTTCCAGATCCATGGTCAGCTCAAACTCGTTCTCCGCATCGCTGCTGTCCTGCACCCAGGGCACACGTTACAGACCCTCCCCCAGTCACCCCCGACCCAGGGCACACGTTACAGACCCTCCTCCAGTCATCCCCCGACCCAGGGCACGTTACAGACCCTCCCCCAGTCATCCCCCGACCCAGGGCACGTTACAGACCCTCCCTCTCCCCCAGTCATCCCCGACCCAGGGCACGTTACAGACCCTCCCCCAGTCATCCCCCGACCCAGGGCACACGTTACAGACCCTCCCCCAGTCATCCCCCGACCCAGGGCACGTTACAGACCCTCCCCCAGTCATCCCCGACCCAGGGCACATGTTACAGACCCTCCTCCAGTCATCCCCGACCCAGGGCACGTTACAGACCCTCCCCCAGTCATCCCCCGACCCAGGGCACGTTACAGACCCTCCTCCAGTCATCCCCGACCCAGGGCACGTTACAGACCCTCCCCCAGTCATCCCCCGACCCAGGGCACGTTACAGACCCTCCCTCTCCCCCAGTCATCCCCGACCCAGGGCACGTTACAGACCCTCCCCCAGTCATCCCCCGACCCAGGGCACACGTTACAGACCCTCCCCCAGTCACCCCCGACCCAGGGCACACGTTACAGACCCTCCCCCAGTCACCCCCGACCCAGGGCACGTTACAGACCCTCCCCCAGTCATCCCCCGACCCAGGGCACTTTACAGATCCTCCCCCAGTCATCCCCCGACCCAGGGCACACGTTACAGACCCTCCCCCAGTCATCCCCCGACCCAGGGCACACGTCACAGACCCTCCTCCAGTCATCCCCCGACCCAGGGCACGTTACAGACCCTCCCCCAGTCACCCCCGACCCAGGGCACACGTTACAGACCCTCCTCCAGTCATCCCCCGACCCAGGGCACGTTACAGACCCTCCCCCAGTCATCCCCCGACCCAGGGCACGTTACAGACCCTCCCCCAGTCACCCCCGACCCAGGGCACGTTACAGACCCTCCTCCAGTCATCCCCCGACCCAGGGCACATTACAGACCCTCCCTCTCCCCCAGTCACCCCCGACCCAGGGCACACGTTACAGACCCTCCCTCTCCCCCAGTCATCCCCCGACCCAGAGCACACGTTACAGACCCTCCCCCAGTCATCCCCCGACCCAGGGCATGTTACAGACCCTCCTCCAGTCATCCCCCGACCCAGGGCACGTTACAGACCCTCCCCCAGTCATCCCCCGACCCAGAGCACACGTTACAGACCCTCCCCCAGTCACCCCCGACCCAGGGCACGTTACAGACCCTCCTCCAGTCATCCCCCGACCCAGGGCACACGTTACAGACCCTCCCCCAGTCATCCCCGACCCAGGGCATGTTACAGACCCTCCTCCAGTCATCCCCCGACCCAGGGCACATGTTACAGACCCTCCCCCAGTCACCCCCGACCCAGGGCACACGTTACAGACCCTCCTCCAGTCATCCCCCGACCCAGGGCACACGTTACAGACCCTCCTCCAGTCATCCCCCGACCCAGGGCACACGTTACAGACCCTCCCCCAGTCATCCCCCGACCCAGGGCACACGTTACAGACCCTCCCCCAGTCACCCCCGACCCAGGGCACGTTACAGACCCTCCTCCAGTCATCCCCGACCCATGGCACATGTTACAGACCCTCCCTCTCCCCCAGTCATCCCCCGACTCAGGGCACACGTTACAGACCCTCCTCCAGTCATCCCCCGACCCAGGGCACGTTACAGACCCTCCCCCAGTCATCCCCGACCCAGGGCACACGTTACAGACCCTCCCCCAGTCATCCCCGACCCAGGGCACACGTTACAGACCCTCCTCCAGTCATCCCCCGACCCAGGGCACGTTACAGACCCTCCCTCTCCCCCAGTCATCCCCGACCCAGGGCACGTTACAGACCCTCCTCCAGTCATCCCCGACCCAGGGCACACGTTACAGACCCTCCCCCAGTCACACGTTACAGACCCTCCCTCTCCCCCAGTCACCCCCGACCCAGGGCACACGTTACAGACCCTCCCTCTCCCCCAGTCACCCCGACCCAGGGCACACATTACAGACCCTCCCCCAGTCACCCCCGACCCAGGGCACACGTTACAGACCCTCCCTCTCCCCCAGTCACCCCGACCCAGGGCACACGTTACAGACCCTCCCTCTCCCCCAGTCACCCCGACCCAGGGCACACGTTACAGACCCTCCCTCTCCCCCAGTCACCCCCGACCCAGGGCACACGTTACAGACCCTCCCTCTCCCCCAGTCACCCCGACCCAGGGCACACGTTACAGACCCTCCCCCAGTCACACGTTACAGACCCTCCCCCAGTCACACGTTACAGACCCTCCCCCAGTCACCCCCCGACCCAGGGCACACTAGACCGTCCCCCGTGTCACTAACTGCCCTGCCCCCACCCCCCTCTCCACATCGGAGCACGACAGGAATTGCCGTACAGTTCACCATGGCCCTACGCGGGGAGATAGGTCGAGCAATGTCAGCCTCATACCTCGGGAGACCCAAACCGCAGCACTCACCCGCTTCTGCTGCTTCTCTCTCCGCTTCACCACAATCACATCCCCTGTCTTCAGCAACTCGCTGTTGTCCAGACCTGCAGAGAGTTAGGGCAGTCAGCACCATCAGGAGGGGGGAGACAGAGGTACAGAGAGACAACGCTAGAGTGAGAGCGACATATTAGCCATGATCTGATAGAATGGCGGAATAGGCTCGAGGGGCTGAATGGCCTCCTCCTGTTCCTGTGTAACAGGCTCGAGGGGCTGAATGGGCCTCCTCCTGTTCCTGTGTAACAGACTCGAGGGGCTGAATGGGCCTCCTGTTCCTGTGTAACAGGCTCGAGGGGCTGAATGGGCCTCCTCCTGTTCCTGTGTAACAGGCTCGAGGGGCTGAATGGGCCTCCTCCTGTTCCTGTGTAACAGGCTCGAGGGGCTGAATGGGCCTCCTCCTGTTCCTGTGTAACAGGCTCGAGGGGCTGAATGGGCCTCCTCCTGTTCCTGTGTAACAGACTCGAGGGGCTGAATGGGCCTCCTGTTCCTGTGTAACAGGCTCGAGGGGCTGAATGGGCCTCCTCCTGTTCCTGTCTAACAGGCTCGAGGGGCTGAATGAGCCTCCTCCTGTTCCTGTGTAACAGGCTCGAGGGGCTGAATGGGCCTCCTCCTGTTCCTGTGTAACAGGCTCGAGGGGCTGAATGGGCCTCCTCCTGTTCCTAATGTAACAGCCTCGAGGGGCTGAATGGGCCTCCTCCTGTTCTTAATGTAACAGGCTCGAGGGGCTGAATGGGCCTCCTCCTGTTCTTAATGTAACAGCCTCGAGGGGCTGAATGGGCCTCCTCCTGTTCCTGTGTAACAGGCTCGAGGGGCTGAATGGGCCTCCTCCTGTTCCTGTGTAACAGGCTCGAGGGGCTGAATGGGCCTCCTCCTGTTCCTGTGTAACAGGCTCGAGGGGCTGAATGGGCCTCATGTTTCTGTGTCAGAGTGTGCCTCGATCACCTTACTCACGTTGCAATGGTGTAACAATGGCCTGCTTCCTGTGCTTGGCCACTGAGGTTTTGCGCAAGGCTTGTTGCTGAATGTTCTTGAACAGGATGTTGCCACTCCCTGACTCGCCTACTGCGGCCTCCTTGGCCCCGATAGCTTTCTCCAGCTCCTTCTGTCTCTGCTCCAGTTTCTAACCGAAAACAGACAGTTCACAATTATCTTGGGTCTAGGCAATACACAACAGTGATTTCCCCTCTCTAACCCAGGTGTCACTGGGCAGTGATCAGGGGCAGGAACCCTGGCTGATTTCCCCTCTCTCTAACCCCAGGGTCACTGGGCAGTGATCAGGAGCAGGAACCCTGGCTGATTTCCCCCTCTCTCTCTCTAACCCAGGGGTCACTGGGCAGTGATCAGGAGCAGGAACCCTGGCTGATTTCCCCCTCTCTCTCTAACCCAGGGGTCACTGGGCAGTGATCAGGAGCAGGAACCCTGGCTGATTTTCCCTCTCTCTAACCCAGGGGTCACTGGGCAGTGATCAGGGGCAGGAACCCTGGCTGATTTCCCCCTCTCTCTCTAACCCAGGTGTCACTGGGCAGTGATCAGGAGCAGGAACCCTGGCTGATTTTCCCTCTCTCTAACCCAGGTGTCACTGGGCAGTGATCAGGGGCAGGAACCCTGGCTGATTTCCCCTCTCTCTAACCCAGGGGTCACTGGGCAGTGATCAGGAGCAGGAACCCTGGCTGATTTCCCCCTCTCTCTCTAACCCAGGGGTCACTGGGCAGTGATCAGGAGCAGGAACCCTGGCTGATTTTCCCTCTCTCTCTAACCCCAGGGTCACTGGGCAGTGATCAGGAGTAGGAACCCTGGCTGATTTCCCCTCTCTCTAACCTGGGGGTCACTGGGCAGTGATCAGGAGCAGGAACCCTGGCTGATTTCCAATCCCCCCCCACCCCTCGCCCCAGGAACTCGGGCTGATTCTCCCCACCCCCCCTCTCTCCCCAGGAACCCGGGCTGATTCCTTCCCCCCCCCCCCCCCCATTTCTCCCCAGGAACCCGGGCCGATTTCCCCTGTCCTGTGACAGTGAGCTGCTCCCTCAGCCAGTGCAGAGTAACAGACCGGTTCAGTCCTCAGTACCTGTATTTGGAGACGACTCTCCTCCAGTTTTTTCAGGAGCTGGACACGCTCCTCCTTGGGCGTTCCCAGTGCCGGGAGGCCGCTCTTTCCATACTTCCGCAGCATGTTCTCGAGATTGGAAAGACGTTCCATTACATCCGAGTCGTAAGCCTCAGTGTCGAAGTCCCCCGGCTTCAGCAGAGGGCTGGAAATGAGAGCACGAGTACTGTATGAGGGACGGAGCATTCAAATTACACCCCCACCCCACCCTCTACTGAATGAGGGGGTTCAAATTACACCCCCCCCCCCCCCCCCGCCCCAAGCACTGAATCAAACAGCGCAGGAGGAGGCCATTCCGGCCCATCGTGTCCGCTCCGGCCGACCAAGACCTCTCCCGGCCTAATCCCACTTTCCCGCTCTCGCTCCCTCACCCTGTAGCATACGGCACTTCAAGGTGCACTGCCTACTATGCTGAGGGTTTCTGCCTCTACCCCCCTTTCAGGCCGTGAGTTCCAGACCCTGCCCCAGACCCCCACCACCCTCTGGGTGAAGACATTTCCCCCTCAAATCCCCTCGAAACCTCCCCCCAATTACTTTCAATCTGTGCCCCCCCTGGTTGTTGACCCCTCTGCCCAGGGAAACAGGTCCGTCCTATCCACTCTATCCAGGCCCCTCATCATTTTATACACCTCAATCAGGTCTCCCCTCAGCCTCCTCTGTTCCAAGGGAAAACAGACCCAGCCGATCCAATCTTTCCTCATCGCCAAAATTCTCCAGTCCCGGCAACATCCTGGGAAATCTCCTCTGTACCCTCTCCAGTGCAATCACATCCTTCCTGTAATGTGGTGACCAGAACTGCACGCAGTACTCCAGCTGTGGTCTAACCAGTGTTTTATACAGTTCAAGCATAACCCACCCTGCTCCTGTATTCCATGCCTCGGCCAATAAAGGCAAGTATTCCGTATGCCTTCTTAACCACCTTATCCACCTGGCCTGCTACCTTCAGGGATCTGTGGACCTGCACTCCAAGGTCCCTGTGTTCCTCGACACTTCTCAGTGTCCTACCATTTAATGTGTGTTCCCTCGCCTTGTTAGCCCTCCCCAAATGCATCACCTCACACGTCTCCGGATTACATGGAAACATAGAAAATAGGTGCAGGAGTAGGCCATTCGGCCCTTCGAGCCTGCACCGCCATTCAATAAGATCATGGCTGATCATTCCCTCAGTACAGCTTTCCTGCTTTCTCTCCATACCCCTTGATCCCTTTAGCCGTAAGGGCCACATCTAACTCCCTCTTGAATATATCCAATGAACTGGCCTCAACAACTCTCTGCGGTAGAGAATTCCACAGGTTCACCACTCTCTGGGTGAAGAAGTTTCTCCTCATCTCAGTCCTAAATGGCTTACCCCTTATCCTTAGACTGTGACCCCTGGTTCTGGACTTCCCCAACATCGGGAACATTCTCCAAACCTGTCCAGTCCCGTCATATGTTTCTATGAGATCCCCTCTCATCCTTCTAAACGCCAGTGAATACAGGCCCAGTCGATCCAGTCTCTCCTCATATGTCAGCCCTGCCACTCCAGGAATCAGTCTGGTGAACCTTCACTGCACTCCCTCAATCGCATGAACGTCCTTCCTCTATAGGCCCATCAGTTTATCATCAATAATAGGGAAGATGCTTGAAAGAATCATAGGGTTGCAATATATGAATAGGTGGCTAGAGGGACATATTAGGGACACCCAATGTGGCTTCATAAAAAAAGGTCATGTCTCACAAATCTAAATGTATTTTTTGAAAAAGTTGAAGTTTGTGAACAAGAGAAGCCCAGTAGACCTTGTCTACTTAGATTTCTACAAAGCTTTTGACAAGCTACCGAACAAGAGGTTTCTCGATAAGATCGGAGCCCCTGGTGTTAGTGGAAATAGATCGAGCTAGATACAGAACTGGCTTCAGGATGCAGGTAAAGGGTAGTTATAGATGGATTTGGATCTGTTTGGAGACCGGTCACCAGTGGTGTCCCACAGGGACCGTTGCTTTTCACTATTTTTATTAATAACTGGATTCAGGGGTTGGCAGCACAATTTGCCGATGATACCAAGATCTGTGCGAGGGCTAGAACTGTAGAAGAGGCTCGTCTGATTCAGTCAGATCTTAATGTGTTGGGAGACTGGGCTCATGACTGGAAAATAATGTATAACTTAGATAAGTGCAGTGTTGTGCATGTGGGCAGGGTAAATGCTCAACATTCATACACCCTCCAGGGAAAGACATTAAAGATGGTGAAGATAGAGAGAGAGAGATTTGGGCATTCTAGTGCATACATCTTTAACAGAAAACAGAGAGTCGGGATAAAGGGTCATTTTCCGGTTGGCAATCAGTGACTAGTGGGGTGCCACAGGGATCAGTGCTGGGACCCCAACTATTTACAATCTATATTAAAAACTTGGATGAAGGGACAGAGTGTAATGTAGCCAAGTTTGCTGACGATACAAAGATGGGTGGGAAAGCAAGTTGTGAGGAGGACACAAAAAATCTGCAAAGGGATACAGACAGGCTAAGTGAGTGGGCAAAAATTTGGCAGATGGAGTATAATGTGGGAAAGTGTGAGGTTATCCACTTTGGTAGCAAAAATAGAGAAGCAAATTATAATTTAAATGGAGAAAAATTGCCCCTAGACAGTCACTCCCTCCACCACTGGTACACCGTGGCTGCAGTGTGCACCATTCCGGAGATGAGGGGGGTTGACTTATGAGGAAAGGTTGAGGAGGTTGGGCCTCTACTCATTGGAGTTCAGAAGAATGAGAGGTGATCTTATGGAAACGTATCAGATTATGAGGGGGCTCGACAAGGTGGATGCAGAGAGGATGTTTCCACTGATGGGGGAGACTAGAACTAGGGGGCATGGTCTTAGAATAAGGGGCCGCCCATTTAAAACTGAGATGAGGAGGAATTTCTTCTCAGAGGGTTGTAAATCTGTGGAATTCTCTGCCCCAGAGAACTGTGGAGGCTGGGACATTGAATATATTTAAGATCGAGATACAGTTTCTTAACCAACAAGGGAATAAGGGGTTTATGGAGAGCGGGCGGGGAAGTGGACCCGAGTCCATGATCAGATCAGCCATGATTGTATTAAATGGCGGAGCAGGCTCGAGGGGTCACATGGCCTATTCCTCATGTTCTTATCTACAAGATGCACTGCAGCAACTCACTAAGGCTTCTTCGGCAGCAACTCCCAAACCCGCGACCTCTACCGCCTAGAAGGACAAGGGCAGCAGGCACATGGGAACACCACCAGCTCCACATTCCAGAGTCACACACACCACCCTGACTTGGAAATATATCAGCCGTTCCTTCATCATCGCTGGGTCAAAATCCTAGAACTCCCTCCACAACACTGTGGGAGCACCTTCACCACACTGACTGCAGCAGTTCAAGGTGGCGGCTCACCACCATTTTCTCACGGGTGATTAGGGATGGGCAATAAATGCCGGCCTTGCCAGCGACACCCACATCCCAGGAACGAATAATAAAAACTGCAGATAGTCTCCTCCCCTCTCCTCACCTGAGTGACAGCTCCTCGGAACCGCTGGGCTCGAGCGAATCGTCCGATTTAAACATCTTGGCTGGCTCTTGGTAACTCGACTGATGCTCGTCGTGGGGTCTCTTTGGAGGTTGCACACCTAAAGCGGGAAAGGATCCGGGGGTACAGTTATCGTCACAGCCAGAGTACAATCTCGGTCAGATTTCAGGTACTCTCTCTTTCCCGGCCCCCACCCCTGCACCAAGTTCACACGCCGGGGGCGGGGGGGGGAAAGAGAGGGAGAGTGTTGTTCCCAGGTACAGAGTCTGGACTGTCACTCACTGACCCCCTCAGTGATTGACTGACCCAGGGCCCTCCAGGTACAGAGTCTGGACGGTCACTCACTGACCCCCTCGGTGATTGACTGACCCGGAACCCTCCAGGTACAGAGTTTGGACGGTCACTCACTGACCCCCTCGGTGATTGACTGACCCGGAACCCTCCAGGTACAGAGTCTGGACGGTCACTCACTGACTCCCTCGGTGATTGACTGACCCAGGGCCCTCCAGGTACAGAGTCTGGACTGTCACTCACTGACCCCCTCGGTGATTGACTGACCCGGAACCCTCCAGGTACAGAGTCTGGACTGTCACTCACTGACTCCTTCGGTGATTGACTGACCCGGGGCCCTCCAGGGACAGAGTCTGGACTGTCACTCACTGACCCCCCTCGGTGATTGACTGACCCGGAACCCTCCAGGTACAGAGTCTGGACTGTCACTCACTGACCCCCTCGGTGATTGACTGACCCGGAACCCTCCAGGTACAGAGTCTGGACTGTCACTCACTGACTCCCTCGGTGATTGACTGACCCGGAGCCCTCCAGGGACAGAGTCTGGACTGTCACTCACTGACTCCCTCGGTGATTGACTGACCCGGAACCCTCCAGGTACAGAGTCTGGACTGTCACTCACTGACTCCCTCGGTGATTGACTGACCTTGGGGGGGGGGGGGTGTGGGCCGGCCCTCCCCCAGGTACAACCCACCCACGGGCCGGACGGTCACTCACTGAACCACCGGACGGTCACTCACTGACCCACCCACACACGGGCCGGACGGTCACTCACTGACCCACTCACCCACACACGGGCCGGACGGTCACTCACTGACCCACCCATCCACGGGCCGGACGGTCAGTCACTGAACCACTGGACGGTCACTCACTGACCCACCCACACACGGGCCGGACGGTCACTCACTGAACCACCGGACGGTCACTCACTGACCCACCCACACACGGACCGGACGGTCACTCACTGACCCACCCACCCACACACGGGCCGGACGGTCACTCACTGACCCACCCATCCACGGGCCGGACGGTCACTCACTGAACAACCCACACACGGGCCGGACGGTCACTCACTGAACAACCCACATACGGGCCGGACGGTCAGTCACTGAACCACTGGACGGTCACTCACTGACCCACCCACACACGGGCCGGACGGTCACTCACTGACCCACGGACCGGTCACTCACTGACCCACCCACCCAGGGACCGGTCACTCACTGACCCACCCACGGACCGGTCACTCACTGACCCACCCACCCACGGACCGGTCACTCACTGACCCACCCAGGGACCGGTCACTCACTGACCCACACACCCACGGACCGGTCACTCACCGACCCACCCACAGGCCGGACGGTCACTCACTGACCCACCCACCCACGGACCGGTCACTCACCGACCCACCCACCCACGGACCGGTCACTCACCGACCCACCCACCCACGGACCGGTCACTCACCGACCCACCCACCCACGGACCGGTCACTCACCGACCCACCCACCCACGGACCGGTCACTCACCGACCCACCCACCCACGGACCGGTCACTCACCGACCCACCCACCCACGGACCGGTCACTCACCGACCCACCCACGGACCGGTCACTCACCGACCCACCCACAGGCCGGACGGTCACTCACTGACCCACCCACCCACGGACCGGTCACTCACTGACCCACCCACCCACGGACCGGTCACTCACTGACCCACCCACGGACCGGTCACTCACCGACCCACCCACCCAGGGACCGGTCACTCACCGACCCACCCACCCACGGACCGGTCACTCACCGACCCACCCACCCACGGACCGGTCACTCACCGACCCACCCACCCACGGACCGGTCACTCACCGACCCACCCACCCACGGACCGGTCACTCACCGACCCACCCACCCACGGACCGGTCACTCACCGACCCACCCACCCACGGACCGGTCACTCACCGACCCACCCACCCACGGACCGGTCACTCACCGACCCACCCACCCACGGACCGGTCACTCACCGACCCACCCACCCACGGACCGGATGGTCACTCACTGACCAACCCATGGGCCGGACAGTCACTCACTGACCCACCCACCCACCGGCCGGATGGTCACTCACTGATCCACCCACCCACGGGCTGGATGGTCACAGCCACTGACTTGCGACCGGACGGTCACTCAGCCACTGACCCCCCCCGTGCCGGACGGTCACTCACTCAGCCACTATCTATGGCCAGAACCACTCACCGAGGGGCTGGATAGTTTCCTGGACGAAGGGCCGATTGACGACCATCTTGGACTTGGCGGCGAAGTTGAGGGCGGTGAGCGTGTTGTAGTAATGCTTGTACTCGGGAGCAATGTTAGCGATCATCACACTGTGGGCCGTCCCTCCCAGAGAGTCCTGCCGATAGACACCAAGAAACTTCAACACAACGGGCTGGACCCGCTTAGTACAGCACACCGTGCCCCGACTCCACAAACACCACACCATGCTCCCCAACACCACCCCCCACCCCACAGTACAACACACCGTGCCCCGACTCCACAAACACCACACCATGCTCCCCAACACCACCCCCCACCCCACAGTACAACACACCGTGCCCCGACTCCACAAACCATGCTCCCCAGTCTCCCCAACACCCCCCCCCACCCCACAGTACAACACACCGTGCCCCGACTCCACAAACACCATGCTCCCCAGTCTCCCCAACACCACCCCCCCCCCCCACAGTACAACACACCGTGCCCCGACTCCACAAACACCACGCCCCCCAGTCTCCCCAACACCCCCCCCACCCCACAGTACAACACACCGTGCCCCGACTCCACAAACACCACACCATGCTCCCCAACACCACCCCCCACCCCACAGTACAACACACCGTGCCCCGACTCCACAAACACCACGCCCCCCAGTCTCCCCAACACCCCCCCACAGTACAGCACACCGTGCCCCGACTCCACAAACACCACGCCCCCCAGTCTCCCCAACACCCCCCCCCACCCCACAGTACAACACACCGTGCCCCGACTCCACAAACACCACGCCCCCCAGTCTCCCCAACACCCCCCCACAGTACAGCACACCGTGCCCCGACTCCACAAACACCACGCCCCCCAGTCTCCCCAACACCCCCCCCCACCCCACAGTACAACACACCGTGCCCCGACTCCACAAACACCACGCCCCCCCAGTCTCCCCAACACCACCCCGCCCCCCACAGTACAGCACACCGTGCCCCGACTCCACAAACACCATGCCCCCCAGTCTCCCCAACACCCCCCCCACCCCACAGTACAACACACCGTGCCCCGACTCCACAAACACCACGCCCCCCAGTCTCCCCAACACCCCCCCACAGTACAGCACACTGTGCCCTGACTTCACACACCCCCCCCCCCCCCCCCTGTACAGCACACTGTGCCCTGACTTCACACACTACCCCTCCCCTGTACAGCACACCGTGCCCCGACTTCACACACTACCCCTCCCCTGTACAGCACACTGTGCCCTGACTTCACACACTACCCCCCCCCTGTACAGCACACCGTGCCCTGACTTCACACACCACCCCCCCCCTGTACAGCACACCGTGCCCCGACTTCACACACTACCCCCCCCCCCTGTACAGCACACCGTGCCCTGACTTCACACACTACCCCCCCCCCCTGTACAGCACACCGTGCCCTGACTTCACACACTACCCCCCCCCCTGTACAGCACACCGTGCCCTGACTCCACACACTACCCCCCCCCCCCTGTACAGCACACCGTGCCCTGACTTCACACACTACCCCTCCCCTGTACAGCACACTGTGCCCTGACTTCACACACTACCCCCCCCCTGTACAGCACACCGTGCCCTGACTCCACACACCCCCCCCCTGTACAGCACACCGTGCCCTGACTTCACACACCCCCCCCCCCTGTACAGCACACCGTGCCCTGACTTCACACACTACCCCCCCCCTGTACAGCACACCGTGCCCTGACTTCACACACTACCCCCCCCCCCCCCTGTACAGCACACCGTGCCCTGACTTCACACCCCCCCCCCCACCCCCTGTACAGCACACCGTGCCCTGACTTCACAAACTACCCCCCCCCCCCCCTGTACAGCACACCGTGCCCTGACTTCACACACTACCCCCCCCCCTGTACAGCACACCGTGCCCTGACTTCACACACTACCCCCCCCCTGTACAGCACACTGTGCCCTGACTTCACACACTACCCCCCCCTGTACAGCACACCGTGCCCTGACTTCACACACCCCCCCCCCCCCCCTGTACAGCACACTGTGCCCCGACTTCACACACCCCCCCCCCCCCCCCCCCCCCTGTACAGCACACTGTGCCCTGACTTCACACACTACCCCCCCCCTGTACAGCACACTGTGCCCTGACTTCACACACTACCCCCCCCCCCTGTACAGCACACTGTGCCCTGACTTCACACACTACCCCCCCTGTACAGCACACCGTGCCCCGACTTCACACACCCCCCCCCCCCCCCCCCCTGTACAGCACACTGTGCCCTGACTTCACACACTACCCCCCCCCCTGTACAGCACACCGTGCCCTGACTTCACACATTTACCCCCCCCCCCCCCCCCCCCCCCCTGTACAGCACACCGTGCCCTGACTTCACACACTACCCCCCCCCCCCTGTACAGCACACTGTGCCCTGACTTCACACACCCCCCCCCCCCCCCTGTACAGCACACTGTGCCCCGACTTCACACACTACCCCCCCCCCCCTGTACAGCACACCGTGCCCTGACTTCACACACTACCCCCCCCCCCCTGTACAGCACACCGTGCCCTGACTTCACACACTACCCCCCCCCCCTGTACAGCACACCGTGCCCTGACTTCACACACTACCCCCCCCCCCCTGTACAGCACACCGTGCCCTGACTTCACACACTACCCCCCCCCCTGTACAGCACACTGTGCCCTGACTTCACACACTACCCCCCCCCCCTGTACAGCACACCGTGCCCTGACTTCACACACTACCCCTCCCCTGTACAGCACACTGTGCCCCGACTTCACACACTACCCCCCCCCTGTACAGCACACTGTGCCCTGACTTCACACACTACCCCTCCCCTGTACAGCACACCGTGCCCTGACTTCACACACTACCCCCCCCCCCTGTACAGCACACCGTGCCCCGACTTCACACACTACCCCCCCCCTGTACAGCACACTGTGCCCTGACTCCACACACTACCCCCCCCCCCCCCCCTGTACAGCACACCGTGCCCTGACTTCACACACTACCCCCCCCTGTACAGCACACCGTGCCCTGACTTCACACACTACCCCCCCCCCCTGTACAGCACACTGTGCCCTGACTTCACACACCCCCCCCCCCCCTGTACAGCACACTGTGCCCTGACTCCACAAACACCATGCCCCCCCCTGTACAGCACACCGTGCCCTGACTTCACACACCCCCCCCCCCCCCCCCCCGTACAGCACACCGTGCCCTGACTCCACAAACACCATGCCCCCCCCTGTACAGCACACCGTGCCCCGACTCCACAATCACCACACACCATGCTCCCCCCACCCCACAGTACAATACACCGTGCCCGGTCTCCATAAACTCCACAACACTACAGAACATCCAGCCCGGTCTCCCCAGACAATCACAAGTAATGGAGCATACACAGCAGGGGGGGGGAGGTTTAACAATGGGGTGTGGAGCGGGGGAGTGTTAATGATGGGGGGTGGAGCAGGGAAAGCGAGGGGAAACAACAGGACCCAGCGATGGGGTGTGGTTAATGATGGGGTGTGGAGCAGGTAAAGCGATGGGTAATGACAGGACCCAGTGATGGGGTGTGGTTAATGATGGGGTGTGGAGCAGGGAAAGCGAGGGGAAACAACAGGACCCAGCGATGGGGTGTGGTTAATGATGGGGTGTGGAGCAGGTAAAGCGAGGGGTAACGACAGGACCCAGTGATGGGGTGTGGTTAATGATGGGGTGTGGAGCAGGGAAAGCGATGGGTAACGACAGGACCCAGTGATGGGGTGTGGTTAATGATGGGGTGTGGAGCAGGTAAAGCGATGGGTAATGACAGGACCCAGTGATGGGGAGGGTTAATGATGGGGTGTGGAGCAGGGAAAGCGAGGGGAAACAACAGGACCCAGCGATGGGGTGTGGTTAATGATGGGGTGTGGAGCAGGTAAAGCGATGGGTAATGACAGGACCCAGTGATGGGGTGTGGTTAATGATGGGGTGTGGAGCAGGGAAAGCGAGGGGAAACAACAACAGGACCCAGCGATGGGGTGTGGAGCGGGGGGACACCCAGCGATGGGGTGTGGAGCGGGGGGACACCCAGCGATGCAGCGAGCGGTACCTGCAGGAGGCGTGTCAGCTTACTGTCTCGGTAAGGGATCCTGGGCAGTCCCTGGTTCAAGGAATCCACCACTTTACTGAGCACAAACAGAGAGGTGTTGATGGCCCCACTCTCCTTCAACCTGAGAAATACAGTCAACGGAGTGTCAGTACCACAATGCCGCAGCCCAGACCGGCCCTGACCCCCACCCCAGGACACAGTCACTCACCGGATGCCCTGGTTCCCAGTTCTCCGGTTATCCTCAGACCCCGCCAGGTCGATCAGGTAGAGTTTTCCCGTCAGCTGTCGGAACGGTGCTGCCCGCTCCAACTTCACCACCTGCAGAGCACCAGGGTCAGGGAGGGGTGTTAATTGCGGACTGCTCTCGTCCCATTCTATCCTATCTCCCCTCCCACCCCCACACGCTAGGGGAGGAGTGTTAATCAGGGGAGCGAGGCAAGTATGGCGAGTGTGGGAGTGAGCAGAAACCTAAAAGGTGAAGGCAATAGAGCCGGGGAGCGTTGGGGGAAAAGGAAAACCAGAGCGTGACAGGAAGTGACAGATACTGGGGCCATAGCAGGAGAAAATGGTAAGAAAATACATTGAAAAGCTCTTTATCTGAATGCACGCAGCATTCATAACAAATTAGATGAGCTGTCGGCACAAATAGTTACAAATGGGTATGATCTGATGGCCATTACAGAGACGTGGTTGCAAGGTGAGCAGGACTGGGAATTAAATATTCAGGGGTATTTGACAATTCGGAAGGACAGACAGAAAGGAAAAGGAGGTGGGGTAGCTCTGTTGATAAAGGATGGAATCACTGCAATAGTGAGAAACGATATTGGCTCAAATGATCAGGATGTTGAAACAGTTTGGTGGAGATAAGGAATAATAAGGGGAAAAGTCACTGGTGGGCGTAGTCTATAGGCCCCCTAACAGTAGCAACTCTCCTGGTTTATGCTCTGACCAACAAATAGCGGGGGCTTGTAGAAAGTGAACAGCAATAATCATGGACGATTTTAACCTCCATATTAATTGGACAAATCAAATTGGTCAGGGTATCCTTGAGGAATAGTGCATAGAGTGCATAAGGGACGGGTTCCTTGAGCAGTATGTAACGGAACAAACTGGGGAGCACTCTATCTTTGATCTGGTCCTCTGTAATGAGACAGGATTAATAAACAATCACCTAGTAAAGGATCCCCTCGGAATGAGTGATCATAGCATGATTGAATTTCAAATTCAGATGGAGGGTGAGAAAGTTGGATCGCTAACCAGCGTACTAAGCTTAAATAAAGGAGACTATGAAGGTATGAGGGCAGAGTTGGCTAAAGTGGACTGGGAAAACAGATTAAAGTGTAGGACATTTGATGAACAGTGGCGTACATTTAAGGAGATATTTCATAACTCTCAAGCGAGGAGGAAAGGGTGTAAGAGAAAAGATAACCATCTGTGGCTAACTAAAGAAATAAAGGACGGTATCCAATTAAAAACAGGGGCATACAAAGTGACCAAAACTAGTGGGAGGGCAGAAGATTAGGAAGCTTTTAAAAGCTAGCAAAGAATGACTTAAAAAAAAAAAAAAAATTGATTAAGGGAAAATAGACTATGAAAGTAAACTAGCACAAAATAGATAGCGCAAAAGTTTCTACAGGTATATAAAAAGGGGGGGGGGGGGTGGGGGAAGTGTGGCTAAAGTAAATGTTGGTCCCTTAGGAAGACGAGACCGGGGAATTAGTAATGGGGAACATGGAGATGGCAGAAACTCTGAACAAATATTTTGAATCAGTCTTTAGTGTAGAGTACACTAACAATATTCCAACAGTGGATAGTCAAGGGGCTATAGGGGAGGAGGAACTTAACACAATTACAAAGGAGGTACTCAGCAAGATAATGAATGGGACTAAAGGCAGATAAATCCCTTGGACCTGATGGCTTGCATCCAAGGGTCTAAGAAAAGTAGCAGCAGGGATAGTGGATGCATTGGTTGTAATTTACCAAAATTCCCTGGATTCTGGAGGTCCCAGCAGACTGGAAAACCACAAATGTAACGCCACTATTTAAAAAAGGAAGCAGACAAAAAGCAGGAAACTATAAACCAGTTAGCCTAACATCTGTGGTTGGGAAAATGTTGGAGTTCATTAGCAGGACATTTGGAAAAGCAAAATTTGGTCAGGCAGAGTCAACATAGATTTATGAAGAGGAAGTCATGTTTTACAAATTTGCTGGAGTTCTTTGAGGATGTAACAAACAGGATGGATAAAGGGGAACCAGTGGATGTGGACTTCCAGAAGGCATTTGACAAGGTGCCACATGGAAGGTTACCGCACAAGATAAAAGTTCACAGGGTCAGAGGTAATATATTAGCATGGATAGAGGATTGGCTAACTAGCAGAAGGAGAGAGAGAGAGAGAGAGAGAGAGAGAGAGAGAAGAGAGAGTAGGGATAAATGGTTCATTCTCAGGTTGGCAATCAGTGACCAGTGGGTTACCAGGGACCCCAACTATTTACAATCTATATTAACGACTTGGAGGAAGGGAACGAGCGTAAAGTAGCCAAGTTTGCTGATAATAAAGATGGAAGGAAAAGCAATGTGTGAGGAGGACACAAAAAAAACCTGCAAAAGGACACAGACAGGCTCAGAGTGGGCAGAAATTTGTCAGATGGAGTATAATGTGGGAAAGTGTGAGGTCATGCACTTTGGCAGAAAAAAAAAATCAGAGCAAGTTATTATTTAAATGGAGAAAGATTACAAAGTGCCGCAGTACAGCGGGACCTGGGGGTTACTTGTGCATGAAACACAAAAGGTTAGTACGCAGGTACAGCAAGTGATCAGGAAGGCCAATGGTATCTTGGTCTTTATTGCAAAGGGGATGGAGTATAAAAGCAGGGAAGTCTTGCTCCAGTTATACAGGGTATTGGTGAGGCCACACCTGGAGTACTGCGTGCAGTTTTGCTCTCCGTATTTACGAAAGGATATACTTTGCTTTGGAGGCAGTTCAGAGAAGGTTCACTCGGTTGATTCCGGTGATGAGGGGGTTGACTTATGAGGAAAGGTTGAGGAGGTTGGGCCTCTACTCATTGGAATTCAGAAGAATGAGAGGTGATCTTATGGAAACGTATCAGATTATGAGGGGGGCTCGACAAGGTGGATGCAGAGAGGATGTTCCCACTGATGGGGGAGACTAGAACTAGGGGGCATGGTCTTAGAATAAGGGGCCGCCCATTTAAAACTGAGATGAGGAGGAATTTCTTCTCTCAGAGGGTTGTAAATCTGTGGAATTCTCTGCCCCAGAGAGCTGTGGAGGCTGGGACATTGAATATATTTAAGGTGGAGATAGACAGATTTTTGGGCGATAAGGGAGTGAAGGGTTATGGGGAGCTGGCCATGATCGGATGAGCCATGGTGGTATTAAATGGCGGAGCAGGCTCGAGGGGCCGTATATTCTGGTGTACCTTGATGAGCAGCACAGAGTGGCTGCGGCTGGAACGACAGTTGAGCTTGGTACTGGCAGTGGTGCGTCTCTGGGTGGCCGGCAGGAAGTAGCGCTCGAAGTCGGCGAAGCTGCTGATGGGCTGCTGCGTCAGGTTGGGGATGAAGATGTTCTTGTCTTTGTCCTCGCGGATCGGCAGGTCCTGGTCTCTCGTCTCCAGCAGATCGAGCACCTGAGGGGGAAGTAGGAGCAGGAGTCGGCCCCTCGAGCCTGCTCTTCCATTCGATCAGATCAATGACTGATCTTCTACCCCCACTCCACTTTCCCGCCCGATCTCCATATCCCTCCATTCCCCGAGAGTCCAAAAATCTATCGATCTCAGCCTTGAATATACTCAACGACTGAGCCTCCACAGCCCAGAGACTCACCTCCCTCTGAGTGAAGAAATTTCTCCCCATCTCAGTTCTAAATGGCCGACCCCTTATCCTGAGACTGTGACCCCTGGTTCTAGACTCCCCAGCTCAGAGGAAACATCCTCCCTACATCTACCCCATCAATCCCTGTAAGAATTTTGTATGTTTCAATGAGATCATCTCATTCTTCTAAACTCGAGAATATCGGCCCAGTCTGCTCAATCTCTCATCGGGCAATCCCCTTTCAAACGAGCCCCAGGTGGGCAGAGGAAATGTTACAGGGACACCATGAAAGCCTCCATGGCCAAAGACCAGTCCGCCCTAAGTGGAGGACATGCATCCTGGAGGGCGCTGAGCACCTAGAGTCTCGTTGCCGAGAGCTTGCAGAAACCAAGCGCAGGCAGAAGGAGCGTGCGGTAAACCTGTCCCACCCACCCCTTCCCGCAATGACTGACTATCTGTCCTACCTGTAACAGAGACTGCGGTTCTCATATTGGACTGTTCAGCCACCCAAGAACTCATTTTAAGAGTGGAAGCAAGTTTTCTTCGATTCCGAGGGACTGCTTATGATGATGACGACAATGACAATTCCCCCCCCCCCAGCCCAGGAATCAGTCTGGTGAACCTTTGTTGCACTCCCTCTATGGCAAGTGTATCCTTCCTTAGGCAGGAGGCCAAAACTGTACATAATACTCCAGGTGCGCTCACACCAGGGCCCTATATAATTGCAGCAAGACATCTTTACTCTTGTACTCAAATCCTCTTGTAATAAAGGCCAACATACCATTTGCTTTCCTCATTGCTTGCTGTACCTGCATGTTAACGTTCAGTGATGTGTACAATGTCACCCAGGTCCCTCTGAACACCAACATTTCCCAATCTCTCACCATTTAAAAAATAATTCTGCTTTTCTATGTTTCCTACCAAAGTGGATAACTTCACATTTCTCCACATTATATTCCATTTGCCATGTTCTTGCCCACTCACTTACCCTGTCCATATCCCCTTGAAGCCTCTTTGCATCCTCCTCACAACTTACATCCCCACCTAGCTTTGTATCATTAGCAAACTTGGATATATTACATGTGATCCCCAAATCATTAATATAGATTGTGAATAGCTGGGGGCCCCAGCACTGATCCTTGCAGCACCCCACTAGTTACAGCCGGCCAACTCGAAAATGTCCCCTTTATTCCTACTCTGCTTTCTGTCCATTAACCAATCCTCAATCCATGCTAGTATATTACCCCCAATCCCAGGAGCCCCAATTTTGTTCAATAACCTGTGTAGCATCTTATTGAATGCCTTCTGAAAATCCAAATACACCACATCTACTAACAGATGTGTCAAACAGGATTTCCCTTTCATAAAACCGTGTTGACTCTACCCAATCCTATTATTATTTTCAAAGTGCCCTGTTATCACATCCTTAATAATAGATTCCAGAATTTTCCCTACTACTGATGTCAGGCTAACTGGTCTGTAGCTCCCTGTTTTCCCTCTCCCTCCTTTCTTAAATAGCGGGGTTACATTAGCTGCTGTCCAATCTGCGAGAACTGTTCTAGAATCCAAGGAATTTTGGAAGATGACAACCAATGCATTCACTATCTTTATAGCCACTTCTTTCAAAACTCTAGGATGTAGGTCATCGGGTCCAGGGGATTTATTGGCTTTCAGTTCCATTCATTTCCCCGGTACTAGTTTTTTTATTACTAATACCAATTTCCTTCAATTCCTCATTCTTGGTACTCCACTATTTCCAGGTTTTTTGTCTGTCTTCACGGAAGACACCACAAGTATTTGTTTAATTTCTCTGCCATTTCCTTAATCCCCAGTATAATTTCTCCTGTCTCAGCCTGTAAGGAACCCACATTTACTTTCGCTAATCTTTTCCTTTTTAACATACTTATAGAAGCTTTTAGTGGTTTTGTCTCTCGCCAGTTTACTCATGTGTTTAACCCCTTGTAACCTGCATCACACCTGACCACCAGAGGGCCTACCTGTTGGGAGTCCCAAGGGATCCCAGGCCACCCATGAGGTACCTGCACTCTGGAATCTTAAGGAGCCAAGGTCACACTTGCTCATTACACACAGTACTCAGTCTGACCATTTATTATGAGTGTAACAACTCATTCTACTTTCCATTTCTTTATCAATTTCTTGGTCCTCCTTTGCTGAATTCTAAAATACTCAGGCTAACCACTCTTTGGCAACATTATAAACCTCTTCCTTTGATTTAATACTATCTTTAACTTCTCTCGTTAGCCACGGTGGGATCACTTTTTCTGTGGGGTTTATACATAGCTTAAAGAAATGTATATTTGTTGTAAGTTATGTATAAATTCTTTAAATGCTAGCCATTGCTTGTCTATCACCATATCTTTTAATGTAGTTTCCCAATCTACATTGGACAACTCTCCCCTCATATCAATGTAGCTTGCTTTGTTTAGATTGAACACTCTAGTTTCAGATTTAACTAAATCATTTTCAAACTTAATGTAACATTTTCATCATCATCATAGGCAGTCCCTCAGAGTCAAGGAAGACTTGTTTCCACTCCTGAAGGGAGTCCTTTAGTGGCTGAACAGTCCATTACGGGAACCACAGTCCCTGTCACAGGTGGGACAGACAGACGTTGAGGAAAGGGTGGGTGGGACTGGTTTGCTGCACGCTCCTTCCGCTGCCTGCGCTTGGTTCTTGCACGCTCTCGGCGACGAGACTCGAGGTGCTCAGCGCCCTCCCGGATGCACGTCCTCCACTTAGGGCGGTCTTGGGCCAGGGACTCCCAGGTGTCGGTGGGGATGTTGCACTTTATCAGGGAGGCTTTGAGGGTGTCCCTTGTAACGTTTCCTCTGCCCATCTTTGGCTCGTTTGCCGTGAAGTTTAGAGTAGAGCGCTTGCTTTGGGGAGTCTCGTGTCTGGCATGCGCTGATCGAGTGTGGTCAGTGCTTAGATGCTGGGGATGTTGGGCCTGGTCGAGGACGCTAACGTTGGTGCGTCTGTCCTCCCGGGGGATTTGCAGGATCTTGCGGAGACAGCGTTGGTGGTATTTCTCCAGCGACTTGAGGTGTCTACTGTACATGGTCCGTGTCTCTGAGCCATACAGGAGGGCGGGTATCACTACAGCCCTGTAGCAGTTTTGAGGGCCTGGTCTTCAAACACTCTCTTCCTCAGGCGGCACTGGAGGCAGTGTCGGATCTCGTCGTCGATGCCTGCTCTTGTTGATAGGGGGCTCCCAAGATATGGGAAGTGGTCCACGGTGTCCAGGGCCATGCCGTGGATATTGGTGTCTGGGGGTGGGGGGGGGGGGGGGCAGTGCTGTGCGGTGAGGTCAGGCTGGTTGAGGACGTTTGTCTTACAGATGTTTAGTGTAAAGCCCATGCTTTCATACGCCTCAGTAAATACCTCGACTATGTCCCGTAGTGCAGCCTCTGTGTGCGCAGACACAGGCATCGTCCGCGTACTGTAGCTCGACGACAGAGGTGGGGTGGTCTTGGACCTGGCCTGGAGACGACGTAGGTTGAACAGGCTCCCACTGGTTCTGTAGTTTAGTTCCACTCCAGCGGGGAGCTTGTTGACTGTGAGGTGGAGCATGGCAGCGAGAAAGATTGAGAAGAGGGTTGGAGCGATGCTGCAGCCCTTTTTGACCCCGGTCCAGACGTGGATTGGGTCTGTGGTGGATCCGTTGGCAAGGATCACGGCCTGCATGTCGTCGTGGAGCAGGCGGAGGATGGTGACAAACTTTTGGGGGCATCCGAAACGGAGGAAGACGCTCCATAGACCCTCGTGGTTTGACAGTGTCAAAGGCCTTTGTCAGGTCGAAGGCGGTCATGTATAAGGGCTGGCACTGTTCCCTGCAATTTTCCTGTAGCTGTCATGCTGCAAAAATCATGTCCGTTGTGCCCCGTTGGGGATGAGAATTCTATCATATTATGGTCACTCTTCCCTAAAGGCCCCTTTACTACAAGGTTATTAATTAACCTTTTCTCATTGCACAATACTAGATCTAAAACAGCCTGTTCCCGAGTTGATACCTCAACATTCTGATCTAGAAAACCATCTTGTATACATTCCATGAATTCGACCTCCAACTATTACTGCAACTTTGGTTTACCCACTCTGTGATTAAAGTCCAAAGTGGTTACTGTATTACCCTTCTTCCATGCACCTCTAATTTCCCGATTTATACTCTGCCCTAAATTACAACTACGGATGGGGGCCGAGAAACAACTCCCACCAATCTTTTCTGCCCCTTGCTAATTTCTTAGCTCCACCCAAAATGATTCTATTTCTTGATTTTCTGAGCTAAGATCCTTTGTGTCACTGCCCTGGTCAGTGTGCCATCTCAGCACTGTGTGAGGAGGAAGGGAACGGCAGGACTGTGTTACTGACCACACCCCGGGGGGTGGTGGGGGAGGGTTTCCTCTTGCTGCCCTGTCCTTCCTCCCCACTACCACCTCTCACCTCACCCCCTCCCCACATTCCCTCCTCTCACCATTCGCCCAACCCACATTCACTCCCCTCAACCCCCACCCCACCCACATTCACTCAACGCCCCCCACCCCACCCCCGGCCCACACGTCCTTCTCGTCCTGACCACCCCCCTCTGCGTGTCAACATTCCCTCCTCTCACCCCCTCCCTCCCCGGCCCACACTCCCTCCTCACGCCCGCCCCCCACACACCCCTCCCCTCATGCCCTCACTCCCTGGCCCACATGCCCTCCTCTCACCCCCTCCCTCCCCGGCCCACACTCCCTCCTCTCACCCCCTCCCCGGCCCACACTCCCTCCTCTCACCCCCTCCCCACACCCCCTCCCTCCTCACGCCCGCCCCCCACACACCCCTGCCCCCCACACACCCCTCCCCTCATGCCCTCACTCCCTGGCCCACACACCCCTCCCCTCATGCCCTCACTCCCTGGCCCACATGCCCTCCTCTCACCCCCTCCCTCCCCGGCCCACACTCCCTCCTCTCACCCCCTCCCCAGCTCGCACTCCCTCCTCTCACCCCCTCCCCAGCCCACACTCCCTCCTCTCACCCCCTCCCCAGCTCGCACTCCCTCCCCTCACCGGTCCACACTCCCTCCTCAGCCCACACCCCCTCTCCGGCCACACTCCTTCCTCTCACCCCCTTCCCCACACTCCCTCACTCCCCGGCCCATACTCCCTCCTCTCACCCCCTTGCCCGCCGGCCCACACTCCCTCCCCCTGGTGCAGACTGCACTCACCTTCTCCTGGTAAATCTCCAGGTAGGACATGCTGATGGCGAAGGACCAGGGTGGGCCGCTCAGCTGGTCGCTCTGCTCCCGGCTCATGCGGAAGACGTCGAGGACAGCCCGGGGAACAACACCTGGCTGCTCGGGGTTGCCCAGCATGGTGTGAGTCTTACCTTTCGCACAACAAAAAACACAAACAGTCAGCGGGTGGGTCTGCTTCGCAAACCAGAGCTGGCAAAGCGGACACGTGGCGCTGGACAGCCGCTGCTCACCTGCTCCTGTGGGTCCATACGCAAAGACGCTGGCGTTCTGGCCGTTCAGGACGTGCGTGAGGATGGGTTTTACCGAGTCGATGTACACCTCCTGCTGGGAGGCATCTTCACCATGAAACGCATCGAAACTGGGGGAGAGCATCAAGGTTAGGACACGGGAATCAGGGAACTGGGAGAGAGCAGCAAGGTTAGGGCACGGGAATCAGGGAACTGGGGGAGAGCAAGGTTAGGGCACGGGAATCAGGGAACTGGGAGCAGCAGCAAGGTTAGGGCACGGGAATCAGGGAACTGGGAGAGAGCAGCAAGGTTAGGACACGGGAATCAGGGAACTGGGAGAGAGAGCAGCAAGGTTAGGGCACTGGAATCAGGGAACTGGGGGAGAGCAAGGTTAGAGCACGGGAATCAGGGAACTGGGAGAGAGAGCAGCAAGGTTAGGGCACGGGAATCAGGGAACTGGGAGAGAGCAGCAAGGTTCGGGCACGGGAATCAGGGAACTGGGGGAGAGCAGCAAGGTTAGGGCACGGGAATCAGGGAACTGGGAGAGAGCAGCAAGGTTCGGGCACAGGAATCAGGGAACTGGGAGAGAGCAAGGTTAGGGCACAGGAATCAGGGAACTGGGAGAGAGCAGCAAGGTTAGGGCATGGGAATCAGGGAACTGGGGGAGAGCAAGGTTAGAGCACGGGAATCAGGGAACTGGGAGAGAGAGCAGCAAGGTTAGGGCACGGGAATCAGGGAACTGGGAGAGAGCAGCAAGGTTCGGGCACAGGAATCAGGGAACTGGGAGAGAGCAAGGTTAGGGCACAGGAATCAGGGAACTGGGAGAGAGCAGCAAGGTTAGGGCACGGGAATCAGGGAACTGGGAGAGAGCAGCAAGGTTCGGGCACGGGAATCAGGGAACTGGGGGAGAGCAGCAAGGTTAGGGCACGGGAATCAGGGAACTGGGAGAGAGCAGCAAGGTTCGGGCACAGGAATCAGGGAACTGGGAGAGAGCAAGGTTAGGGCACAGGAATCAGGGAACTGGGAGAGAGCAGCAAGGTTAGGGCATGGGAATCAGGGAACTGGGAAAGAGCAGCAAGGTTAGGGCATGGGAATCAGGGAGATACCAGCAAGGTTAGGACACGGGAATCAGGGAACTGGGGGAGAGCAGCAAGGTTTGGGCACGGGAATCAGGGAACTGGGAGAGAGCAGCAAGGTTAGGGCATAGGAATCAGGGAACTGGGAGAGAGCAGCAAGGTTAGGGCACGGGAATCAGGGAACTGGGAGAGAGCAGCAAGGTTAGGGCATGGGAATCAGGGAACTGGGAAAGAGCAGCAAGGTTAGGGCATGGGAATCAGGGAACTGGGAAAGAGCAGCAAGGTTAGGGCATGGGAATCAGGGAGATACCAGCAAGGTTAGGACACGGGAATCAGGGAACTGGGGGAGAGCAGCAAGGTTTGGGCACGGGAATCAGGGAACTGGGAGAGCGCAGCAAGGTTAAGGCACGGGAATCAGGGAACTGGGAGAGAGCAGCAAGGTTAGGGCATAGGAATCAGGGAACTGGGAGAGAGCAGCAAGGTTAGGGCACGGGAATCAGGGAACTGGGAGAGAGCAGCAAGGTTCGGGCACGGGAATCAGGGAACTGGGAGAGAGCAGCAAGGTTAAGGCACGGGAATCAGGGAACTGGGGGAGAGCAGCAAGGTTAGGGCATGGGAATTGGACAGCACAGGAGGCCATTCGACTCATCGAATCCGTGCTGTCCAACAACCAGCACATTCTGCAAACGCACAAACCTCTCCCCTCGTGTGGAAAAGGTTTCTACTACGCACGATCTTAAATATCAGACATTTAATCCCGGGGAGAGCCGGTGCCTATGCGAGGGGACAGGGGGGCCTGTACCGCAAGGAGAGTCGGTGCCCCTGTGGAGAGGGGGGGTAGGGGGGGGGAGACCGTACCCTGGGGAGAGTCGGTGCCCCCGTGGAGAGGGGGGGGGTCCGTACCCTGGGGAGAGCCAGTGCCCCCGTGGAGAGGGGGGGGGGCCCGTACCCTGGGGAGAGCCAGTGCCCCTGTGGAGGGGGGCCCATACCCCAGGGAGAGCCAGTGCGCCGTTGGGGTTGACAGGGTGGGCCCGTACCCTGGGGAGAGCCGGTGCCCCCGTGGAGAGGGGGCGTACCCTGGGGAGAGCCAGTGCCCCCGTGGAGAGGGGGGCGTACCCTGGGGAGAGCCAGTGCCCCCGTGGAGAGGGGGGCCCGTACCCTGGGAAGAGCCAGTGCCCCCGTGGAGAGGGGCCGGACCCTGGGGAGAGCCAGTGCGCCATTGGGGTTGACAGGGTGGGCACGTACCCTGGGGAGAGTCGGTGCCCCCGTGGAGGGGCCCGTACCCTGGGGAGAGCCAGTGCCCCCGTGGAGGGGCCCGTACCCTGGGGAGAGCCAGTGCCCCCGTGGAGGGGCCCGTACCCTGGGGAGAGCCAGTGCCCCCGTGGAGGGGTCCGTACCCTGGGGAGAGCCAGTGCCCCCGTGGAGAGGGGGGGGGGGGGCCCGTACCCTGGGGAGAGCCAGTGCCCCTGTGGAGGGGGGCCCGTACCCCAGGGAGAGCCAGTGCGCCGTTGGGGTTGACAGGGTGGGCCCGTACCCTGGGGAGAGCCGGTGCCCCCGTGGAGAGGGGGCGTACCCTGGGGAGAGCCAGTGCCCCCGTGGAGAGGGGGGCGTACCCTGGGGAGAGCCAGTGCCCCCGTGGAGAGGAGCCGGACCCTGGGGAGAGCCAGTGCGCCATTGGGGTTGACAGGGTGGGCCCGTACCCTGGGGAGAGTCGGTGCCCCCGTGGAGAGGGGGGGCCCGTACCCTGGGGAGAGCCAGTGCCCCCGTGGAGAGGGGGGGCCCGTACCCTGGGGAGAGCCAGTGCCCCCGTGGAGGAGGGCCCGTACCCCGGGGAGAGTCAGTGCCCCCATGGAGGGGGGCCCGTGCCCCGGGGAGAGCCGGTGCCCCCGTGGTGGACTGTTTCTGATCTTTGTGCTGACACACACTTGTACCAGATTGACTTTGTCCAGTTCGCTAACAGGAGAATGAAGGTTTTGTGGCCAATGCGCCCCAGGACCCCCGATTACAAGGTGGTGCCGAGGCAGCGGGTGGGCACGGGTACTCCTGCTCACGGGGAACGCCGGGCACAGGGTCCACACACTGGCAGTGGGAGGGACAGGCGGTCCTGCCAAGTCCTGGCGCACACTCCGCACAAATCTGCAAAAGGACAGACAGGCTCAGTGAGTGGGCAAACATTTGTCAGATGGAGTATAATGTTGGACAGTGTGAGGTCAGGCAACTTTGGCATAAAATAGTGAAGAGCTAGTTATTATTTAAATGGAGAAAGATTACAAAGTGCCGCAGTATAGCGGAACCTGGGGGTTACTTGTACATGAAACACAAAAGGTTAGTATGCAGGTACAGCAAGTGATAAGGAAGGCCAATGGTATCTTGGCCTTTATTGCAAAGGGGATGGAGTATAAAAGCAGGGAAGTCTTGCTCCAGTTATACAGGGTATTGGTGAGGCCACACCTGGAGTACTGCGTGCAGTTTTGCTCTCCGTATTTACGAAAGGATATACTTGCTTTGGAGGCAGTTCAGAGAAGGTTCCCTCGGTTGATTCCGGAGATGAGGGGGTTGACTTATGAGGGAAGGTTGAGGAGGTTGGGCCTCTACTCATTGGAGTTCAGAAGAATGAGAGGTGATCTTATGGAAACGTATCAGATTACGAGGGGGCTCGACAAGGTGGATGCAGAGAGGATGTTCCCACTGATGGGGGAGACTAGAACTAGGGGGCATGGTCTTAGAATAAGGGGCCGCCCATTTAAAACTGAGATGAGGAGGAATTTCTTCTCTCAGAGGGTTGTAAATCTGTGGAATTCTCTGCCCCAGAGAGCTGTGGAGGCTGGGACATTGAATATATTTAAGGTGGAGATAGACAGATTTTTGAGCGATAAGGGAGTGAAGGATTATGGGGAGCGGGCAGGGAAGTGGAGCTGAGTCCTTGATCGGATCAACCATGATCGTATTAAATGGCGGAGCAGGCTCGAGGGGCCGAATGGCCGACTCCTGCTCCCATTTACGTTCCTTACTTGTACTGCATGGTCTCGGAGCGGTTCCTCCAGTTCATGATCTCCAGAGTCCGTGCGTCGATGCCGCGCACGCACGCTCCCCGCTGCTCCCCGCTCTCGCCGGCCAGGTAGGGCCGCAGTCGCACTGCCACCTGCACCTGGCCGTGGCTCGGCTTCTTCTGGGGCCGGGGGTCCGGGAGGGGCACCCGACTGGCCATCGTCACCTGGGAGACACAGAGACAGAGAACGCCGGGTCATTGCTGGCACACAAGGTCGCCGCTTGAGAAACAGGAGCAGGAAATCCAGGCCAGCACTGCGGGGCGGCACCGAGGGAGTGCCGCACTGTCGGAGGGGCAGTACCGAGGGAGCGCCGCACTGTCGGAGGGGCAGTACCGAGGGAGTGCCGCACTGTCGGAGGGGCAGTACTGAGGGAGTGCCGCACTGTCGGAGGGGCAGTACTGAGGGAGTGCCGCACTGTCGGAGGGGCAGTACTGAGGGAGTGCCGCACTGTCGGAGGGGCAGTACTGAGGGAGTGCCGCACTGTCGGAGGGGCAGTACTGAGGGAGTGCCGCACTGTCGGAGGGGCAGTACTGAGGGAGTGCCGCACTGTCGGAGGGGCAGTACTGAGGGAGTGCCGCACTGTCGGAGGGGCAGTACTGAGGGAGTGCCGCACTGTCGGAGGGGCAGTACTGAGGGAGTGACTGTCGGAGGGGCAGTACTGAGGGAGTGACTGTCGGAGGGGCAGTACTGAGGGAGCCCCGCACTGTCGGAGGGACAGTACTGAGGGAGTGCCGCACTGTCGGAGGGGCAGTACTGAGGGAGCCCCGCACTGTCGGAGGGGCAGTACTGAGGGAGTGACTGTCGGAGGGGCAGTACTGAGGGAGTGACTGTCGGAGGGGCAGTACTGAGGGAGTGCCGCACTGTCGGAGGGGCAGTACTGAGGGAGTGCCGCACTGTCGGACGGGCAGTACTGAGGGAGCGCCGCACTGTCGGAGGGGCAGTACTGAGGGAGTGCCGCACTGTCGGAGGGGCGGTTAACGGGCGGCCATTTGTCACAAAATGGCGGCGGTGGATAACAAACACAATCCCGTGGCCCGGCGCGACTCACCGCCGCCTTGTGTCCCTCTCTCCGTGTCCCTCTGTGTCTATCTCGGTTATATGAGACGTTCCCGGACCGCTATCTCGGTTATATGAGACGTTCCCGGACCACTATCTCGGTTATATGAGACGTTCCAGGACCGCTATCTCGGTATATGAGACGTTCCCGGACCTCTATCTCGGTTATATGAGACGTTCCCGGACCGCTATCTCGGTTATATGAGACGTTCCCGGACCGCTATCTCGGTATATGAGACGTTCCCGGACCACTATCTCGGTTATATGAGACGTTCCAGGACCGCTATCTCGGTATATGAGACGTTCCCGGACCTCTATCTCGGTTATATGAGACGTTCCCGGGCCGCTATCTCGGTATATGAGACGTTCCCGGACCTCTATCTCGGTATATGAGACGTTCCAGGACCACTATCTCGGTATATGAGACGTTCCCGGACCTCTATCTCGGTATATGAGACGTTCCAGGACCTCTATCTCGGGTATATGAGACGTTCCCGGACCTCTATCTCGGTATATGAGACGTTCCCGGACCGCTATCTCGGTATATGAGACGTTCCCGGACCTCTATCTCGGTATATGAGACGTTCCAGGACCGCTATCTCGGTATATGAGACGTTCCCGGACCTCTATCTCGGTTATATGAGACGTTCCCGGACCTCTATCTCGGTTATATGAGACGTTCCCGGACCGCTATCTCGGTTATATGAGACGTTCCCGGGCCGCTATCTCGGTTATATGAGACGTTCCCGGACCACTATCTCGGTTATATGAGACGTTCCCGGACCTCTATCTCGGTTATATGAGACGTTCCAGGACCTCTATCTCGGTTATATGAGACGTTCCCTGACCTCTATCTCGGTTATATGAGACGTTCCCGGACCGCTATCTCGGTTATATGAGACGTTCCCGGACCGCTATCTCGGTATATGAGACGTTCCCGGACCACTATCTCGGTATATGAGACGTTCCCGGACCTCTATCTCGGTTATATGAGACGTTCCCGGACCGCTATCTCGGTTATATGAGACGTTCCCGGACCACTATCTCGGTATATGAGACGTTCCCGGACCGCTATCTCGGTTATATGAGACGTTCCCGGACCGCTATCTCGGTTATATGAGACGTTCCCGGGCCGCTATCTCGGTTATATGAGACGTTCCCGGACCACTATCTCGGTTATATGAGACGTTCCCGGACCTCTATCTCGGTTATATGAGACGTTCCAGGACCTCTATCTCGGTTATATGAGACGTTCCCTGACCTCTATCTCGGTTATATGAGACGTTCCCGGACCGCTATCTCGGTATATGAGACGTTCCCGGACCACTATCTCGGTATGAGACGTTCCCGGACCTCTATCTCGGTATATGAGACGTTCCCGGACCTCTATCTCGGTATATGAGACGTTCCCGGACCACTATCTCGGTTATATGAGACGTTCCCGGACCGCTATCTCGGTTATATGAGACGTTCCCGGACCACTATCTCGGTATATGAGACGTTCCCGGACCACTATCTCGGTATATGAGACGTTCCCGGACCACTATCTCGGTATATGAGACGTTCCCGGACCACTATCTCGGTATATGAGACGTTCCCGGACCTCTATCTCGGTATATGAGACGTTCCAGGACCGCTATCTCGGTTATATGAGACGTTCCCTGACCTCTAGCTCGGTTATATGAGACGTTCCCGGACCTCTATCTCGGTTATATGAGACGTTCCCTGACCTCTAGCTCGGTATGAGACGTTCCCGGACCTCTATCTCGGTTATATGAGACGTTCCCGGACCGCTATCTCGGTATATGAGACGTTCCCGGACCTCTATCTCGGTTATATGAGACGTTCCCGGACCTCTATCTCGGTTATATGAGACGTTCCCAGACCTCTAGCTCGGTTATATGAGACGTTCCCGGACCTCTATCTCGGTTATATGAGACGTTCCCGGACCTCTATCTCGGTTATATGAGACGTTCCCGGACCTCTATCTCGGTTATATGAGACGTTCCCGGACCACTATCTCGGTTATATGAGACGTTCCCAGACCTCTAGCTCGGTTATATGAGACGTTCCCGGACCTCTATCTCGGTTATATGAGACGTTCCCGGACCGCTATCTCGGTATATGAGACGTTCCCGGACCTCTATCTCGGGTATATGAGACGTTCCCGGACCTCTATCTCGGTATATGAGACGTTCCCGGACCTCTATCTCGGTATATGAGACGTTCCCGGACCTCTATCTCGGTATATGAGACGTTCCCGGACCTCTAGCTCGGTTATATGAGACGTTCCCGGACCGCTCTAAACCGTTCTCTCTCAGTCTGCCGCCGCTCCAAGCTCCAACCGCCGGAAGCCCGTTTAAATCTGCCGCGCGGCCGGAAGTGAGAGAGGCGGGCGAGCTTGTTAGTTGATTGACAGCCGACGTCCCGCCCATTTCCCCCCAGCCCATTGGTTCACAGCTTGGAACTGGCGCCGCCCCCTCCCCCCTCTCCCCGCGCGGGTAACGATGCCCCGCCCCCACATCCCATCGCGCCGGCCGCGCCCCCTTTGGTTGCTGGGCGGTGACGTCATGTCGCCCGCCGACTGCTCCGCGCGGGTGACGTCACCCACCCACCCGACTCCGCCCCGCTACTGTTGACGCGCTGACCTCCCGCCCCGCCCCTCAAGCTGCGGCCCCGCCCCCCCCAGCGTCGACGCGAGGCACCTTTGGCCCCGCCCCCCCCCACCCCAGCAGTGACGCGGCAACCTCTCGCCCCGCCCCGCCCCGCCCCGGCGGCGGTTGGCTTTTTGAACGGTCACGCGGCGATCGCGGCGCTTCCGGTGCGCGGCCGGAAGCGGGGCTGAGAGGTAATTATTGGGGGTTTTTGGGGGTTTTTAAACGGTTTCCCCCATTGGGGGGGGCTCCAGGGGACCCAGACCCGCCCTCAGTCCCGGATGTGGGGGGCAGGGGGCCATTTACCCCTCCCCCCGTGGGGTATTGCCCCATTTACCCCTCCCCCCGTGGGGTATTGCCCCATTTACCCCTCCCCCGTGGGGTATTGCCCCATTTACCCCTCCCCCCATGGGGTATTGCCCCATTTACCCCTCCCCCGTGGGGTAATGCCCCATTTACCCTCCCCCCGTGGGGTAATGCCCCATTTACCCTCCCCCCGTGGGGTATTGCCCCATTTACCCTCCCCCCGTGGGGTATTGCCCCATTTACCCCTCCCCCCATGGGGTATTGCCCCATTTACCCCTCCCCCGTGGGGTAATGCCCCATTTACCCTCCCCCCGTGGGGTATTGCCCCATTTACCCTCCCCCTGTGGGGTATTGCCCCATTTACCCTCCCCCCGTGGGGTATTGCCCATTTACACTCCCCCGTGGGGTATTGCCCCATTTACTCTCCCCCCGTGGGGTAATGCCCCATTTACCCCTCCCCCCGTGGGGTATTGCCCCATTTACCCTCCCCCCGTGGGGTATTGCCCCATTTACCCCTCCCCCGTGGGGTATTGCCCCATTTACCCCTCCCCCCGTGGGGTATTGCCCCATTTACCCTCCCCCCGTGGGGTATTGCCCCATTTACCCCTCCCCCCGTGGGGTATTGCCCCATTTACCCTCCCCCCTGTGAGGTAATGCCCCATTTACCCCTCCCCCGTGGGGTATTGCCCCATTTACCCCTCCCCCGTGGGGTATTGCCCCATTTACCCCTCCCCCCGTGGGGTATTGCCCCATTTACCCTCCCCCCGTGGGGTATTGCCCCATTTACCACTCCCCCGTGGGGTATTGCCCCATTTACCCCTCCCCCGTGGGGTATTGCCCCATTTACCCTCCCCCTGTGGGGTATTGCACCATTTACCCTCCCCCCGTGGGGTATTGCCCCATTTACCCCTCCCCCCGTGGGGTATTGCCCCATTTACCCTCCCCCCGTGGGGTATTGCCCCATTTACCCCCCCCCCGTGGGGTAATGCCCCATTTACCCCTCCCCCATGGGGTATTGCCCCATTTACCCTCCCCCGTGGGGTATTGCCCCATTTACCCCTTGCCCCGTGGGGTAATGCCCCATTTACCCCTCCCCCGTGGGGTATTGCCCCATTTACCCTCCCCCCGTGGGGTATTGCCCCATTTACCCCTCCCCCGTGGGGTATTGCCCCATTTACCCTCCCCGTGGGGTATTGCCCCATTTACCCCTCCCCCGTGGGGTATTGCCCCATTTACCCCTCCCCCCGTGGGGTATTGCCCCATTTACCCTCCCCCGTGGGGTATTGCCCCATTTACCCCTCCCCCCGTGGGGTATTGCCCCATTTACCCCTCCCCTGTGGGGTATTGCCCCATTTACCCCTCCCCCCGTGGGGTATTGCCCCATTTACCCACCCCCGTGGGGTAATGCCCCATTTACCCCTCCCCCGTGGGGTATTGCCCCATTTACCCCTCCCCCCGTGGGGTATTGCCCCATTTACCCCTCCCCCCGTGGGGTATTGCCCCATTTACCCCTCCCCCCGTGGGGTATTGCCCCATTTACCCCTCCCCCGTGTGGTATTGCCCCATTTACCCTCCCCGGTGGGGTATTGCCCCATTTACCCTCCCCCGTGGGGTATTGCCCCATTTACCCCTCCCCCCGTGGGGTATTGCCCCATTTACCCTCCCCCTGTGGGGTATTGCCCCATTTACCCTCCCCCCGTGGGGTAATGCCCCATTTACCCTCCCCCCGTGGGGTAATGCCCCATTTACCCTCCCCCCGTGGGGTAATGCCCCATTTACCCTCCCCCCGTGGGGTAATGCCCCATTTACCCTCCCCCCGTGGGGTATTGCCCCATTTACCCCCCCCCCCCGTGGGGTAATGCCCCATTTACCCCCCCCCCCCCCGTGGGGTATTGCCCCATTTACCCCTCCCCCGTGGGGTATTGCCCCATTTACCCCTCCCCCGTGGGGTATTGCCCCATTTACCCCTCCCCGTGGGGTATTGCCCCATTTACCCCCCCCCCCCCGTGGGGTATTGCCCCATTTACCCCCCCCCCCCCCGTGGGGTATTGCCCCATTTACCCTCCCCCCGTGGGGTATTGCCCCATTTACCCTCCCCCGTGGGGTATTGCCCCATTTACCCCCCCCCGTGGGGTATTGCCCCATTTACCCCCCCCCCGTGGGGTATTGCCCCATTTACCCTCCCCCGTGGGGTATTGCCCCATTTACCCTCCCCCGTGGGGTATTGCCCCATTTACCCTCCCCCCCCCCGTGGGGTATTGCCCCATTTACCCTCCCCCCGTGGGGTATTGCACCATTTACCCCTCCCCCTGTGGGGTATTGCCCCATTTACCCTCCCCCCCGTGTGGTAGTGCCCCATTTACCCTCCCCCCGTGGGGTATTGCCCCATTTACCCCTCCCCCCGTGGGGTAATGCCCCATTTACCCTCCCCCCGTGGGGTAATGCCCCATTTACCCTCCCCCCGTGGGGTAATGCCCCATTTACCCTCCCCCCGTGGGGTAATGCCCCATTTACCCTCCCCCGTGGGGTATTGCCCCATTTACCCTCCCCCTGTGGGGTATTGCCCCATTTACCCCTCCCTCTTGGGGTAATGCCCCATTTACCCTCCCCCCGTGGGGTAATGCCCCATTTACCCCTCCCCCGTGGGGTATTGCCCCATTTACCCCTCCCCCCGTGGGGTATTGCCCCATTTACCCCTCCCCCCGTGGGGTATTGCCCCATTTACCCCTCCCCCCGTGGGGTATTGCCCCATTTACCCCTCCCCCGTGTGGTATTGCCCCATTTACCCTCCCCGGTGGGGTATTGCCCCATTTACCCTCCCCCGTGGGGTATTGCCCCATTTACCCCTCCCCCCGTGGGGTATTGCCCCATTTACCCTCCCCCTGTGGGGTATTGCCCCATTTACCCTCCCCCCGTGGGGTAATGCCCCATTTACCCTCCCCCCGTGGGGTAATGCCCCATTTACCCTCCCCCCGTGGGGTAATGCCCCATTTACCCTCCCCCCGTGGGGTATTGCCCCATTTACCCCCCCCCCCCGTGGGGTAATGCCCCATTTACCCCCCCCCCCGTGGGGTATTGCCCCATTTACCCCTCGCCCCGTGGGGTATTGCCCCATTTACCCCTCCCCCGTGGGGTATTGCCCCATTTACCCCTCCCCCGTGGGGTATTGCCCCATTTACCCCTCCCCGTGGGGTATTGCCCCATTTACCCTCCCCCCGTGGGGTATTGCCCCATTTACCCCCCCCCCCCCCCGTGGGGTATTGCCCCATTTACCCTCCCCCCGTGGGGTATTGCCCCATTTACCCTCCCCCGTGGGGTATTGCCCCATTTACCCTCCCCCGTGGGGTATTGCCCCATTTACCCCCCCCCCCCGTGGGGTATTGCCCCATTTACCCTCCCCCGTGGGGTATTGCCCCATTTACCCTCCCCCGTGGGGTATTGCCCCATTTACCCTCCCCCCCCCGTGGGGTATTGCCCCATTTACCCTCCCCCCGTGGGGTATTGCACCATTTACCCCTCCCCCTGTGGGGTATTGCCCCATTTACCCTCCCCCCCGTGTGGTAGTGCCCCATTTACCCTCCCCCCGTGGGGTATTGCCCCATTTACCCCTCCCCCCGTGGGGTAATGCCCCATTTACCCTCCCCCCGTGGGGTAATGCCCCATTTACCCTCCCCCCGTGGGGTAATGCCCCATTTACCCTCCCCCCGTGGGGTAATGCCCCATTTACCCTCCCCCGTGGGGTATTGCCCCATTTACCCTCCCCCTGTGGGGTATTGCCCCATTTACCCCTCCCTCTTGGGGTAATGCCCCATTTACCCTCCCCCCGTGGGGTATTGCCCCATTTACCCTCCCCCTGTGGGGTATTGCCCCATTTACCCCTCCCTCGTGGGGTAATGCCCCATTTACCCCTCCCTCGTGGGGTAATGCCCCATTTACCCCTCCCCCCGTGGGGTATTGCCCCATTTACCCCTCCCCCCGTGGGGTAATGCCCCATTTACCCCTCCCCCCGTGGGGTAATGCCCCATTTACCCCTCCCCCGTGGGGTAATGCCCCATTTACCCCTCCCCCATGGGGTATTGCCCCATTTACCCCTCCCTCGTGGGGTAATGCCCCATTTACCCCTCCCCCCGTGGGGTAATGCCCCATTTACCCTCCCCGGTGGGGTATTGCCCCATTTACCCTCCCCCGTGGGGTATTGCCCCATTTACCCTCCCCCTGTGGGGTATTGCCCCATTTACCCTCCCCCCGTGGGGTATTGCCCCATTTACCCCTCCCCCCGTGGGGTAATGCCCCATTTACCCTCCCCGGTGGGGTATTGCCCCATTTACCCTCCCCTGTGGGGTATTGCCCCATTTACCCTCCCCCTGTGGGGTATTGCCCCATTTACCCTCCCCCCGTGGGGTATTGCCCCATTACCCCTCCCCCCGTGGGGTATTGCCCCATTTACCCTCCCCCCGTGGGGTATTGCCCCATTTACCCCCCGTGGGGTATTGCCCCATTTACCCTCCCCCCGTGGGGTATTGCCCCATTTACCCTCCCCCCGTGGGGTATTGCCCCATTTACCCTCCCCCCGTGGGGTATTGCCCCATTTACCCTCCCCCCGTGGGGTATTGCCCCATTTACCCTCCCCCCGTGGGGTATTGCCCCATTTACCCTCCCCCCGTGGGGTATTGCCCCATTTACCCTCCCCCCGTGGGGTATTGCCCCATTTACCCTCCCCCCGTGGGGTATTGCCCCATTTACCCTCCCCCCGTGGGGTATTGCCCCATTTACCCTCCCCCCGTGGGGTATTGCCCCATTTACCCTCCCCCCGTGGGGTATTGCCCCATTTACCCTCCCCCCGTGGGGTATTGCCCCATTTACCCTCCCCCCGTGGGGTATTGCCCCATTTACCCCTCCCCCCGTGGGGTATTGCCCCATTTACCCCTCCCCCCGTGGGGTATTGCCCCATTTACCCCTCCCCCGTGGGGTATTTCCCCATTTACCCTCCCCCGTGGGGTATTGCCCCATTTACCCTCCCCCCCCCGGTGGGGTATTCCCCCATTTACCTTCCCACCCCATGCCGTATTCCCCCATTTACCTCCTCCCATGGGCTATTCCCCCACACAAATCGGTTCAGTGAGTGGGCAAACACATGGCCGATACAGTATAACGTGGATAAATGTGACGTTCTCCACTTTTGTGGGAAAAACATAAGGGCAAAGTATTATTTAAATGGTGCTGGCTTTGGGAAGTGTGGATGTACAGAGGGACCTGGCTGTCCTTGTACACCAGTCATTGACAGCAAACATGGTGCAGCAAGCAGTGAGGAAGGCCAATGGTTTGTTGGCCTTCATTGCGAGAGGATTGAGTACAGGAGCGAGGATGTCTTACTCCAGTTATACAGGGCCCTGGTGAGACCACACCTGGAGTATTGGGCAGTGTCGGTCTCCTTACCTAAGGAATGATATACTTGCCATAGAGGGAGTGCAGCGAAGGTTCACCAGACTGATTCCCGGGATGGCAGGACTGCCGTATGAGGAGAGATTGGGTCGACTGGGCCTGTATTCACTGGAGTTTAGAAGAATGAGAGGGGATCTCATTGAAAGGTATAAAATTCTGACGGGGTTGGACAGACTGGATGTGGGGAGGGTGTTTCCCCGGGGCTGGGAAGTCTAGAACAAGGGGTCAGAGTCTCAGGATACGGGGCAGGAAATTTAGGAGTGAGATGAGGAGAAATGTTTTCACTCAGAGGGTGGTGAACCTGTGGAATTCTCTACCACAGAAGGCTGTGGAGGGCAAGTCACTGAATATATTTAAGAGGGAGACAGATAGGTTTCTAGACACAAAAGGCATCAAGGGGTATGGGGAGAAAGCGGGAATCTGGTGTTGAGATAGAGGGTCAGCCATGATCATATTGTGCAGGCTCGAGGGGCCGAATGGCCTACTACTGATCCTACAGAAACATAGAAAATAGGTGCAGGAGCAGGCCATTCGGCCCTTCGAGCCTGCACCACCATTCAATAAGATCATGGCTGATCATTCCCTCAGTACCCCTTTCCTGCTTTCTCTCCATACCCTTTGGTCCCTTTAGCCGTAAGGGCCATATCTAACTCCCTCTTGAATATATCCAATGAATTGGCCTCAACAACTCTGCGGTAGGGAATTCCACAGGTCAACAACTCTCTGAGTGAAGAAGTTTATCCTCATCTCAGTCCTAAATGGCTTACCCCTTATCCTTAGACTGTGACCCCTGGTTCTGGACTTTCCCAACATCGGGAACATTCTTCCTGCATCTAACCTGTCCAGTCCCGTCAGAATTTTATATGTTTCTATGAGATCCCCTCTCATCCTTCTAAACTCCAGTGAATACAGGCCCAGTTGATCCAGTCTCTCCTCATATGTCAGTCCTGCCACCCCGGGAATCAGTCTGGTGAACGTTCGCTGCACTCCCTCAATAGCAAGAATGTCCTTCCTCAGATTAGGAGACCAAAACTGAACACAATATTCCAGGTGAGGCCTCACCAAGGCACTGTACAACTGCAGTAAGACCTCCCTGCTCCTATACTCAAATCTACTAGCAATGAAGGCCAACATACCATTTGCCTTCTTCACTGCCTGCTGTACCTGCATGCCAACTTTCAATGACTGATGTACCATGACACCCAGGTCTCGTTGCACCTCCCCTTTTCCTAATTTGCCACCATTCAGATAATATTCTGCCTTTGTGTTTTTGCCACCAAAGTGGATAACCTCACATTTATCCACATTATACTGCATCTGCCATGCATTTGCCCACTCACCTAACCTGTCCAAGTCACCCTGCAGCCTCTTAGCATCCTCCTCACAGCTCACACCGCCACCCAGCTTAGTGTCATCTGCAAACTTGGAGATATTACACTCAATTCCTTCATCTAAATCATTGATGTATATTGTAAATAGCTGGGGTCCCAGCACTGAGCCCTGCGGCACCCCACTAGTCACTGCCTGCCATTCTGAAAAGGACCCGTTAATCCCGACTCTCTGCTTCCTGTCTGCCGACCAGTTCTCTATCCATGTCAGTACATTACCCCCAATACCATGTGCTTTAATTTTGCACACCAATCTCTTGTGTGGGACCTTGTCAAAGGCCTTTTGAAAGTCCAAATACACCACATCCACTGGTTCTCCCTTGTCCACTCTACTAGTTACATCCTCAAAAAATTCCGGAAGATTTGTCAAGCATGATTTCCCTTTCATAAATCCATGCTGACTTGGACCGATCCTGTCACTGCTTTCCAAATGTGCTGCTATTTCATCTTTAATAATTGATTCCAACATTTTCCCCACTACTGATGTCAGGCTAACCGGTCTATAATTACCCGTTTTCTCTCTTTAAAAAAGTGGTGTTACATTAGCTACCCTCCAGTCCATAGGAACTGATCCAGAGTCAATAGACTGTTGGAAAATTATCACCAATGCATCCACTATTTCTAGGGCCACTTCCTTAAGTACTCTGGAATGCAGACTATCTGCCATTTAATACAATCATGGCTAATCTGATCATGGACTCAGGTCCACTTCCCCGCCCACTCACCATAACCCTTCACTCCCTTATCAGTTAAGAAACTGACTATCTCTGTCTTAAATATATTCAATGTCCCGGCCTCCGCAGCTCTCTGGGGCAGAGAATTCCACAGATTTACAACCCTCTGAGAGAAGAAATTCCTCCTCATCTCAGTTTTAAATGGGTGGCCCCTTATTCTAAGACCATGCCCCCTAGTTCTAGTCTTCCCCATCAGTGGAAACATCCTCTCTGCATCCACCTTGTCAAACCCCCTCATAATCTGATACGTTTCCATAAGATCACCTCTCATTCTTCTGAATTCCAATGAGTAGAGGCCCAACCTCCTCAACCTTTCCTCATAAGTCAACCCCCTCATCCCCGGAATCAACCGAGTGAACTTTCTCTGAACTGCCTCCAAAGCAAGTGTATCCTTTCGTAAATACGGAGACCAAAACTGCACGCAGTACTCCAGGTGTGGCCTCACCAATACCCTGTGTAACTGGAGCAAGACTTCCCTGCTTTTATACTCCATCCCCTTTGCAATAAAGGCCAAGATACCATTGGTCTTCCTGATCACTTGCTGTACCTGCATACTAACCTTTTGTGTTTCATGTACAAGTAACCCCAGGTCCCGCTGTACTGCGGCACTTTGCAATCTTTCTCCATTTAAATAATAACTTGCTCTTTGATTTTTTTTCTGCCAAAGTGAATGACCTCACACTTTCCCACATTATACTCCATCTGACAAATTTTTGCCCACTCACTTAGCCTGTCTGTGTCCTTTTGCAGATTTTTTTGTGTCCTCCTCACATGGGGTATTCCCCCATTTACCTTCCTCCCATGGGGAATTCCCCTATTTACCCCCTCCCCATGGGGTATTCCCCCATTTACCCCTCCCCACTTGGGGTATTCCCCCATTTACCCTCCCCCATGGGGTATTCCCCTATTTACCCCCTCCCCCATGGGGTATTGCCCCATTTACCCCTCCCCACTTGGGGTATTGCCCCATTTACCCTCCCCACATGGGGTATTGCCCCATTTACCCTCCCCCCATGGGGTATTGCCCCATTTACCCCCTCCCCATGGGGTATTCCCCCATTTACCCCCTCCCCATGGGGTATTCCCCCATTTACCCCCTCCCCATGGGTTATTCCCCATTTACCCTCCCCCATGGGTTATTCCCCCATTTACCCCCTCCCCATGGGGTATTCCCCCATTTACCCTCCCCCATGGGGTATTCCCCCATTTACCCTCCCCCCATGATGTATTCCCACATTTACCCCCTCCCCATGGGGTATTCCCCCATTTACCCTCCCCCCATGATGTATTCCCACATTTACCCCCTCCCCATGGGGTATCGCTGTCGGGCTGGTTTCCCCGCCCCCCCCCAAGGTTTCCCCTGCCCCAATGCTTGTCTCTCACACTGCCGGTCTGGTTTCGCCCCCCAGGTGTGTCGGTGCGGTGCAGATGGTGACCATGCAGGTGGAGGATGCAAGCCTTGTGGCGAGCACTGGGGAGCTGACTCTGGACAGCGAGGGGGACTGGTGCGTGGGCTGCAGTGACGAGGAGGTGGAGAGTGCCGATGGGTGGAGCCCAGGCCACCAGGAGATCCGCCGGCTGTACCAGATCCTCTGTGAGCAGGGCACCCTGGAGCTGAGCATCAGACCCCTGCCCCGCCGTCCACCTACCCCCGAGGCTGATCCACAGGAGGAGGAGGAGGAGGAAGAGGAGGCTGAAGAGGAGAAGGCCGAGAAGTAAGTGACGGTTTTGGCACGGCACGGTTTCACTCAACAACAACAACCTGTATTGATATAGCACCTTTAGCCTAGTGAAACATCCCAAGGCGCCTCACAGGAATAAAAACATTTGACACCAAGCCGCATAAGCGTAAGTAAGACATCAGAAACAGGAGCAGGAGTCGGCCATTCGGCCCCTCGAGCCTGCTCCGCCATTTAATACCACCATGGGCTGATCCGATCATGGACTCAGCTCCACTTCCCCGCCCGCTCCCCATAACCCTTCACTCCCTTATCGCTCAAATATCTGTCTATCTCCACCTTAAATATATTCAATGTCCCAGCCTCCACAGCTCTCTGGGGCAGAGAATTCCACAGATTTACAACCCTCTGAGAGAAGAAATTCCTCCTCATCTCAGTTTTAAATGGGCGGCCCCTTATTCTAAAACCATGCCCCTTAGTTCTAGTCTCCCCCATCAGTGGGAACATCCTCATCTACCCTGTCGAGCCCCCTCAGTATCTTACACGTTTCAATAAGATCTCATTCCAGTATAGGCCCAACCTGCTCACCCTTTCTTCATATGAGAACCCCTTCATCTCCGGAATCAACCTCATGAGCCTTCTCTGAACTGCCTCCAAAACAAGCATATCCTTCCTTAAATAAGTAGCAGTTAGCGCAGGTGACCAAAAGCTTGGTAAAAGAGGTATGTTTTAAGGAGAAAAGAGAGGTTTCGGGAGGGAGTTCCAGAGCTTGGGGCCCAGGCAGCTGAAGGCACGGTCACCAATGGTTGAGAGATTATAATCAGGGATGCTCAAGAGGGCAGAATTAGAGGAGCGCAGACATCTCAGGAAAACGGGGGGGGGGGGGGGGGTTGTGGGACTGGAGGAGATTACAGAGATAGGGAGGGGTGAGGGCCATGGAGGGATTTGAAAAGAAGGATGAGAATTTTGAAATCGAGGCGTTGCTTAGTTGCTTAACCGGGAGCCAATGTAGGTCAACGAGCACAGGGGGTGATGGGTGAGTGGGACTCGGTGCGAGTTAGGACCTGGGGGCACAGGGGGTGATGGGTGAGTGGGACTTGGTGCAAGTTAGGACACGGGTCAGTGAGCACAGGGGGTGATGGGTGAGTGGGACTCGGTGCGAGTTAGGACCTGGGGGCACAGGGGGTGATGGGTGAGCGGGACTTGGTGCAAGTTAGGACACGGGGCAGTGAGCACAGGGGGTGATGGGTGAGTGGGACTCGGTGCGAGTTAGGACCTGGGGGCACAGGGGGTGATGGGTGAGCGGGACTTGGTGCAAGTTTGGACACGGGTCAGTGAGCACAGGGGGTGATGGGTGAGTGGGACTCGGTGTGAGTTAGGACACGGGGTCAGTGAGCACAGGGGGTGATGGGTGAGTGGGACTGGGTGTGAGTTAGGACACGGGGTCAGTGAGCACAGGGGGTGATGGGTGAGTGGGACTCAGTGTGAGTTAGGACACGGGGCAGCGAGTACAGGGGGTGATGGGTGAGCGGGACTTGGTGCGAGTTAGGACACGGGGGCACAGGGGGTGATGGGTGAGTGGGACTCGGTGCGAGTTTGGACACGGGGTCAGCGAGCACACGGGGTGATGGGTGAGTGGGACTCGGTGCATAGAAACATAGAAAATAGGTGCAGGAGTAGTCCATTCGGCCCTTCGAGCCTGCACCGCCATTCAATTAGTTCATGGCTGAACACGCAACTTCAGTACCCCATTCCTGCTTTCTCGCCATACCCCTTGATCCCCCTAGTAGTAAGGACTACATTTAACTCCTTTTTGAATATATTTAGTGAATTGGCCTCAACAACTTTCTGTGGTAGAGAATTCCACAGGTTCACCACTCTCTGGGTGAAGAAGTTTCTCCTCATCTCAGTCCTAAATGGCTTACCCCTTATCCTTAGACTGTGACCCCTGGTTCTGGACTTCCCCAACATTGGGAACATTCTTCCTGCATCTAACCTGTCTAAACCCGTCAGAATTTTAAACGTTTCTATGAGATCCCCTCTCATTCTTCTGAACTCCAGTGAATACAGGCCCAGTTGATCCAGTCTTTCTTGATATGTTAGTCCTGCCATCCCGGGAATCAGTCTGGTGAACCTTCGCTGCACTCCCTCAATAGCAAGAATGTCCTTCCTCAAGTTAGGAGACCAAAACTGTACACAATACTCCAGATGAGGCCTCACCAAAGTCCTGTACAACTGTAGCAACACCTCCCTGCTCCTATACTCAAATCCCCTCGCTATGAAGGCCAACATGCCATTTGCTTCCTTAACCGCCTGCTGTACCTGCATGTCAACCTTCAATTCTTTGTCAAATCACAAATGCCAGAGGTCACCTTGCACACATCAAGGATCACTCTGCGCCAATGCTCTTAGCCAAAAGGCCGAGAGCCACTGCACCGTTCCTGGAAGTACTGCAATACCAGATTCGTGCCATGGAGGTGGATGGATCAGGCCCCCCACACACCTCCGTGGAGGTGGATGGGTCAATCCACCCCACCCACCTCCTATGACTGATGTACCATGACAGCCAGGTCTCGTTGCACCTCCCCTTTTCCTAATCTGTCACCATTCAGATAATAGTCTGTGTCTCTGTTTTTACCACCAAAGTGGATAACCTCACATTTATCCACATTATACGTCATCTGCCATGCATTTTCCCACTCACCTAACCTTTCCAAGTCACTCTGCAGCCTCCTAGCATCCTCCTCGCAGCTCACACTGCCACCCAACTTAGTGTCATCTGCAAATTTGGAGATACTACATTTAATCCCCTCGTGAGAATTAGAACACGGGGGCAGCCGAGTTTTGGATCACCTCTAGTTTACGTCAGGTAGAATGTGGGAGGCCAGCCAAGAGTGCGTTGGAATAGTCAAGTCTGGAGGTAACAAAGGCACTGGTGAGGGTTTCAGCAGCGGATGAGCTGAGGCAGGGGCGGAGACGGGCGATGTTACAGAGGGGGAAATAGACGGGTTTAGTTATGCTGCGGACATTTGGCCGGAAGCTCATTTCAGGGTCAGCCTCGGCACCAAGAGCTAGCGGGTCCAGCGCTTGTTCCCATGAAGGTGATAACACAGTGCGTGTGGGAAAGTCTGAAGTTATCCACTTTGGCAGGAAAAATAAAAAAGCAAATTATTATTGAAATGGAGAAAGATTACAAAGTGCTGCAGTACAGAGGGACCTGGGGGTCCTGGTGCATGAAACACAAAGAGTTAGTATGCAGGTACAGCAAGTGATCAGGGAGGCCAATGGACTAAAGTATGGGACGGTTGGTGAGCAGTGGCAGACATTTAAGGAGATATTTCATAACTCTCAACAAAATATATTCCAATGAGAAGGCAAGACTGTAAGAGAAGGGATAACCATCCGTGGCTAACTAAGGAAATAAGGGATGGTAACAAATTGAAAACAAGGGCATACAATGTGGCCAAGACTAGTTGGGAAACTTTTAAAAGCCAGCAAAGAACGACTAAAACAATAACAAAAAGAGGGAAGCTAAATTATGAAAGTAAACCAGCACGAAATAGTGGCTAAAGTAAATGTTAGTCCCCGAGAGGATGGGCCTGGGGAATTAATAATGGGAAACGGAAATATTTCTATCGGTCTTCACGGTAGAAGACACTATAAACATCCCAATAGTGGATAATCAAGGGACTATAGGGAGGGAGAAACTTAATACAATCACTATCACTAAAGAAGTAGTACTCGGCAAACTAATGGGACTAAAGGCAGACAAGTCCCCTGGACCTGACGGCCTGCATCCTAGGGTCTTAAAAGAAGTGGCTGCAGAGATAGTGGATGCATTGGTTGTAATCTACCAAAATTCCCTGGATTCTGGGCCGGTCCTAGCGGATTGGAAAACCGTAAATGTAACGCCCCTATTTTAAAAAAAGGAAGCAGACAGAAAGCAGGAAACGATAGACCAGTTAGTCTAACATCTGTGGTTGGGAAAATGTTGGAGTCCATTATTAAGGAAGCAGTAGTGGGACATTTGGAAAAGCAAAATTCAATCAGGCAGAGCCAGCATGGTTTTATGAAAGGGAAATCATGTTTCACATTTGCTGGAGTTCTTTGAGGATGTAACAAACAGGGAGGATAAAGGGGAACCAGTGGATGTGGTGTATTTGGATTTCCAGAAGATATTTGATAAGGTTACTGCACAAGATAAAAGTTCACGGGGTTGGGGGTAATATATTAGCATGGATAGAGGATTGGCTAACTAACAGAGAACAGAGTCGGGATAAATGGGTCATTCTCGGGTTGTCAATCAGTAACTAGTGGGGTGCCACAGGGATCAGTGCTGGGGCCCCAACTATTTACAATCTATATTAACGACGTGTATGAAGGGACTGAGTATAACGTGTGTGTGTGTGTCGATCCCTCACCGTGGGGTAACACTGTGTGTGTGTGTGTGTGTGTGTGTGTGGATCCCTCACCGTGGGGTAACACTGTGTGTGTGTGTGTGTGTGCCGATCCCTCACCGCGGGGTAACACTGTGTGTGTGTGTGTGTGTGTGTGTGTGTGTGTGTGTGTCGATCCCTCACCGCGGGGTAACACTGTGTGTGTGTGTGTGTGTGTGTGTGTGTGTGTGTGTGTGTGTCTGGATCCCTCACCGCGGGGTAACACTGTGTGTGTGTGTGTCGATCCCTCACCGCGGGGTAACACGGTGTGTGTGTGTGTGTGTGTCGATCCCTCACCGCGGGGTAACACGGTGTGTGTGTGTGT
>NW_027254760.1:161050-186129 GCF_044704955.1 Pristiophorus japonicus
GTGTGTATCGATCCCTCACCGCGGGGTAACACTGTGTGTGTGTGTGTGTGTGCCGATTCCTCACCGAGGGGTAACACTGTGTGTGTGTGTGTCGATCCCTCACCGCGGGGTAACACTGTGTGTGTGTGTGTGTGTGTGTGTGTGTGTGTGTGTGTCGATCCCTCACCGTGGGGTAACACTGTGTGTGTGTGTGTGTGTCGATCCCTCACCGTGGGGTAACACTGTGTGTGTGTGTGTGTCGATCCCTCACCGTGGGGTAACACTGTGTGTGTGTGTGTGTGTGTGTCGATCCCTCACCGTGGGGTAACAGTGTGTGTGTGTGTGTGTGTGTCGATCCCTCACCGTGGGGTAACACTGTGTGTGTGTGTGTGTGTGTGTGTGTCGATCCCTCACCGTGGGGTAACACTGTGTGTGTGTGTGTGTGTGTGTGTGTCGATCCCTCACCGTGGGGTAACACTGTGTGTGTGTGTGTGTGTGTGTGTGTGTGTGTGTCGATCCCTCACCGTGGGGTAACACTGTGTGTGTGTGTGTGTGTGTCGATCCCTCACCGCGGGGTAACACTGTGTGTGTGTGTGTGTGTGTGTGCATCCCTCACCGTGGGGTAACACTGTGTGTGTGTGTGTGTCGATCCCTCACCGCGGGGTAACACTGTGTGTGTGTGTGTGTGTGTCGATCCCTCACCGCGGGGTAACACTGTGTGTGTGTGTGTGTGTGTGCATCCCTCACCGTGGGGTAACACTGTGTGTGTGTGTGTGTCGATCCCTCACCGTGGGGTAACACTGTGTGTGTGTGTGGATCCCTTACCGCGGGGTAACACTGTGTGTGTGTGTGTGTGTGTGTGTGCCGATCCCTCACCGTGGGGTAACACTGTGTGTGTGTGTGTGTGTGTGTGTGTGTCGATCCCTCACCGTGGGGTAACACTGTGTGTGTGTGTGTGTGTCGATCCCTCACCGTGGGGTAACACTGTGTGTGTGTGTGTGTGTGTGTGTGTGTATGTGTCGATCCCTCACCGTGGGGTAACACTGTGTGTGTGTGTGTGTATGTGTCGATCCCTCACCGTGGGGTAACACTGTGTGTGTGTGTGTGTGTGTGTGTGCGCGCCGATCCCACACCGTGGGGTAACACTGTGTGTGTGTGTGTGTGTGTGTGTCGATCCCTCACCGTGGGGTAACACTGTGTGTGTGTGTGTGTGTGTGTGCGCGCCGATCCCTCACCGTGGGGTAACACTGTGTGTGTGCCGATCCCTCACCGTGGGGTAACACTGTGTGTGTGTGTGTGTCGATCCCTCACCGTGGGGTAACACTGTGTGTGTGTGTGTGTGTGTCGATCCCTCACCGTGGGGTAACACTGTGTGTGTGTGTGTGTGTGTCGATCCCTCACCGTGGAGTAACACTGTGTGTGTGTGTGTGTGTGTGTGTGTGTGTGTCGATCCCTCACCGCGGGGTAACACTGTGTGTGTGTGTGTGTGTGTGTGTGTGTGTGTGTGTGTGTCGATCCCTCACCGCGGGGTAACACTGTGTGTGTGTGTGTGTGTGTGGATCCCTCACCGTGGGGTAACACTGTGTGTGTGTGTGTGTGTGTGTGCGCCGATTCCTCACCGCGGGGTAACACTGTGTGTGTGTGTGTGTGTGGATCCCTCACCGCGGGGTAACACTGTGTGTGTGTGTGTGTGTGTGTGTGTGTCGATCCCTCACCGCGGGGTAACACTGTGTGTGTGTGTGTGTGTGTGTGTGTGTGTGTGTGTGTGTCGATCCCTCACCGTGGGGTAACACTGTGTGTGTGTGTGTGTGTGTGTGTGTGTGTCGATCCCTCACCGTGGGGTAACACTGTGTGTGTGTGTGTGTGTGTCGATCCCTCACCGTGGGGTAACACTGTGTGTGTGTGTGTGTGTCGATCCCTCACCGCGGGGTAACACTGTGTGTGTGTGTGTGTGTGTCGATCCCTCACCGCGGGGTAACACTGTGTGTGTGTGTGTGTGTCGATCCCTCACCGCGGGGTAACACTGTGTGTGTGTGTGTGTGTGTGTGTGTGTGTCGATCCCTCACCGCGGGGTAACACTGTGTGTGTGTGTGTGTGTGTGTGTGTGTGTCGATCCCTCACCGCGGGGTAACACTGTGTGTGTGTGTGTGTGTGTGTGTGTGTCGATCCCTCACCGTGGGGTAACACTGTGTGTGTGTGTGTGTGTCGATCCCTCACCGTGGGGTAACACTGTGTGTGTGTGTGTGTGTGTCTCGATCCCTCACCGTGGGGTAACACTGTGTGTGTGTGTGTGTGTGTGTCGATCCCTCACCGCGGGGTAACACTGTGTGTGTGTGTGTGTGTCGATCCCTCACCGTGGGGTAACACTGTGTGTGTGTGTGTGTGTGTGTGTGTGTGTGTGTGGATCCCTCACCGTGGGGTAACACTGTGTGTGTGTGTGTGTGTGCGCCGATTCCTCACCGCGGGGTAACACTGTGTGTGTGTCGATCCCTCACCGCGGGGTAACACTGTGTGTGTGTGTGTGTGTGTGTGTGTGTGTGTCGATCCCTCACCGCGGGGTAACACTGTGTGTGTGTGTGTGTGTGTGTGTCGATCCCTCACCGTGGGGTAACACTGTGTGTGTGTGTGTGTGTCGATCCCTCGCCGCGGGGTAACACGGTGTGTGTGTGTGTGTGTGTGTGTGTCGATCCCTCACCGCGGGATAACACTGTGTGTATGTGTGTGTGCCGATCCCTCACCGTGGGGTAACACTGTGTGTGTGTGTGTGTGTGCCGATCCCTCACCGTGGGGTAACACTGTGTGTGTGTGTGTGTGCCGATCCCTCACCGTGGGGTAATACTGTGTGTGTGTGTGTGTGTGTCGATCCCTCGCCGCGGGGTAACACGGTGTGTGTGTGTGTGTCGATCCCTCACCGCGGGGTAACACTGTGTGTGTGTGTGTGTGTGTGTGTGTGTGTGTGTGTCTGTCGATCCCTCACCGTGGGGTAACACTGTGTGTGTGTGTGTCGATCCCTCACCGTGGGGTAACACGGTGTGTGTGTGTGTCTGTCGATCCCTCACCGTGGGGTAACACTGTGTGTGTGTGTGCCGATCCCTCACCGCGGGGTAACACTGTGTGTGTGTGTGTGCCGATCCCTCACCGTGGTGTAACTGTGTGTGTGTGTGTGTGTGTGTGTGTGTGTGTGGTTCCCTCACCGTGGGGTAACACTGTGTGTGTGTGTGTGGATCCCTCACCGTGGTGTAACACTGTGTGTGTGTGTGTGTGTGTGTGTGTGTGTGTCGATCCCTCACCGTGGTGTAACACTGTGTGTGTGTGTGTGTGTGTGTGTGTCGATCCCTCACCGTGGGGTAACACTGTTTGTGTGTGTGTGTGTGTGTGTGTGTGTGTGTGTGTGTCGATCCCTCACCGCGGGGTAACACTGTGTGTGTGTGTGTGTGTGTGTGTGTCGATCCCTCACCGTGGGGTAACACTGTGTGTGTGTGTGTGTGTGTGGATCCCTCACCGTGGGGTAACACTGTGTGTGTGTGTGTGTGTGTGTGTGTGTCGATCCCTCACCGTGGGGTAACACTGTGTGTGTGTGTGTGTGTGTCGATCCCTCACCGCGGGGTAACACGGTGTCTATGCCGGATTCTCACCGCGGGGTAACACGGTGTGTATGCCGGATTCTCACCGCGGGGTAACACGGTGTCTATGCCGGATTCTCACCGTGTCTTTCTGTTCCCAGACCTCAGGTGCCCACAGAATTTGACTTTGACGATGAGCCGACGCCGCAGAAATCGTTCTTTGGGATGCGGCGCACTCCAGGTGAGAAAGGGGGGAAGGGGAGAGAACCAGTGTGGGGGCCTAGGCCGGGGGTGGGGGGGGGTGGGGAGAACTGGTGTCGGGTTCTGAGCCCAGACCGGAGGGGGGCGGGGGTACTGATTCCACATCTCACGGGGCAGCCAGAGGGCAGTATTGCTCCCTGTCCCCCAGCATCCTCTGTGGGGCTGTGTGACCCCTGGGCCCAGAGTGTGAAAGGTCAGTCACTCCCAGTCCCCCATCATCCTCTGTGGGGCTGTGTGACCCCTGGGCCCAGAGTGTGAAAGGTCAGTCTCTCCCAGTCCCCCATCATCCTCTCTGGAGCTGTGTGTGACCCCTGGGCCCAGAGGGTGAAAGGTCAGTCTGTGACCCGCTGTCCCACCCAGTCCCCCATCATCCTCTGGGGCTGTGTGTGACCCCTGGGCCCAGAGGGTGAAAGGTCAGTGTGACCAGCTGTCCCTCCCAGTCCCCCATCATCCTCTGGGGTTGTGTGTGACCCCTGGGCCCAGAGGGTGAAAGGTCAGTCTCTGACCCCGCGATCCCGCAGCCTCCTCTCTCTAACAGTTTTCCTGCTTTCTCCTTTCCCAGGAAGCTCGAGCCGGACACAGAGGCGCGAGGCACGCCTGGACAAGGTCCTGTCCGACATGAAGAGGCACAAGAAGATCGAGGAGCAGATGATGATGACGGGCAAAGACGTCTTCGAGCTGGAGGGAGAGCAGCCTGCCACTCCCACCCGCTCCCGAGGGATCTTCCAACGTCGCAAGTACTGATCGCAGGCTCCTGTCACCGGAACTGCCGGACCCAGGCGGGGTGGGGTCTGGGGGTCCCTGACCATCAGCTCACGGCCCGTGGGTCTGACCCTGACCATCAGCTCACGGCCCATGGGTCTGGCCCTGACCATCAACTCACTGCCCGTGGGTCTGGGGTCCCTGACCATCAGCTCACGGCCCGTGGGTCTGGCCCTGACCATCAACTCACTGCCCGTGGGTCTGGGGTCCCTGACCATCAGCTCACGGCCCGTGGGTCTGGCCCTGACCATCAACTCACTGCCCGTGGGTCTGTCCCTGACCATCAACTCACGGCCCATGGGTCTGTCCCTGACCATCAACTCACGGCCCATGGGTCTGGCCCTGACCACCAACTCACGGCCCGTGGGTCTGGCCCTGACCATCAACTCACTGCCCGTGGGTCTGTCCCTGACCATCAGCTCACGGCCCGTGGGTCTGGGGTCCCTGACCATCAGCTCACTGCCCGTGGGTCTGTCCCTGACCATCAACTCACTGCCCATGGGTCTATCCCTGACCATCAACTCACGGCCCGTGGGTCTGTCCCTGACCATCAGCTCACGGCCCGTGGGTCTGACCCTGACCATCAACTCACGGCCCGTGGGTCTGGCCCTGACCATCAACTCACGGCCCATGGGTCTGGGGTCCCTGACCATCAACTCACGGCCCGTGGGTCTGTACCTGACCATCAACTCACTGCCCATGGGTCTGGGGTCCCTGACCATCAACTCACGGCCCGTGGGTCTGTACCTGACCATCAACTCACTGCCCATGGGTCTGGGGTCCCTGACCATCAACTCACGGCCCGTGGGTCTGGGGTCCCTGACCATCAGCTCACGGCCCATGGGTCTGTCCCTGACCATCAACTCACGGCCCATGGGTCTGTCCCTGACCATCAGCTCACTGCCCATGGGTCTGGGGGTCCCTGACCATCAACTCACGGCCCGTGGGTCTGTCCCTGACCATCAACTCACTGCCCGTGGGTCTGTCCCTGACCATCAACTCACGGCCCATGGGTCTGGCCCTGACCATCAGCTCACGGCCCGTGGGTCTGGGGTCCCTGACCATCAGCTCACTGCCCGTGGGTCTGGGGTCCCTGACCATCAGCTCACTGCCCGTGGGTCTGTCCCTGACCATCAACTCACTGCCCATGGGTCTGTCCCTGACCATCAACTCACGGCCCGTGGGTCTGGGGTCCCTGACCATCAGCTCACGGCCCATGGGTCTGTCCCTGACCATCAACTCACGGCCCATGGGTCTGTCTCTGACCATCAGCTCACTGCCCATGGGTCTGGGGGTCCCTGACCATCAGCTCACGGCCCGTGGGTCTGTCCCTGACCATCAGCTCACGGCCCATGGGTCTGGGGGTCCCTGACCATCAGCTCACGGCCCGTGGGTCTGTCCCTGACCATCAGCTCACGGCCCGTGGGTCTGGGGGTCCCTGACCATCAGCTCACGGCCCATGGGTCTGTCCCTGACCATCAGCTCACGGCCCGTGGGTCTGTCCCTGACCATCAGCTCACTGCCCATGGGTCTGGCCCTGACCATCAGCTCACTGCCCATGGGTCTGGCCCTGACCATCAACTCAAGGCCCGTGGGTCTGGCCCTGACCATCAGCTCACGGCCCGTGGGTCTGTCCCTGACCATCAACTCACGGCCCATGGGTCTGTCCCTGACCATCAACTCACAGCCCGTGGGTCTGGCCCTGACCATCAGCTCACTGCCCATGGGTCTGGGGGTCCCTGATCATCAGCTCACGGCCCATGGGTCTGTCCCTGACCATCAGCTCACGGCCCATGGGTCTGGCCCTGACCATCAACTCACGGCCCATGGGTCTGTCCGTGACCATCAACTCACGGCCCATGGGTCTGGCCCTGACCATCAACTCACGGCTCGTAGGTCTGGCCCTGACCATCAACTCACTGCCCATGGGTCTGGCCCTGACCATCAACTCACGGCCCATGGGTCTGTCCCTGACCATCAGCTCACGGCCCGTGGGTCTGGCCCTGACCATCAACTCACGGCCCATGGGTCTGTCCCTGACCATCAGCTCACGGCCCATGGGTCTGGGGGTCCCTGACCATCAGCTCACGGCCCGTGGGTCTGGCCCTGACCATCAACTCACGGCCCATGGGTCTGTCCCTGACCATCAGCTCACGGCCCATGGGTCTGGGGGTCCCTGACTATCAGCTCACGGCCCATGGGTCTGTCCCTGACCATCAGCTCACGGCCCGTGGGTCTGGGGGTCCCTGACCATCAACTCACGGCCCATGGGTCTGTCCCTGACCATCAGCTCACTGCCCATGGGTCTGGGGGTCCCTGACCATCAACTCACGGCCCATGGGTCTGGGGGTCCCTGACCATCAGCTCACGGCCCATGGGTCTGTCCCTGACCATCAACTCACGGCAGTTGGGTCTGGGGGTCCCTGACCATCAACTCACGGCCCATGGGTCTGGCCCTGACCATCAACTCACGGCCCATGGGTCTGGGGGTCCCTGACCATCAACTCACGGCCCATGGGTCTGTCCCTGACCATCAACGCACGGCCCATGGGTCTGGGGGTCCCTGACCATCAACTCACGGCCCATGGGTCTGTCCCTGACCATCAGCTCACGGCCCATGGGTCTGTCCCTGACCATCAGCTCACGGCCCGTGGGTCTGGCCCTGACCATCAGCTCACTGCCCATGGGTCTGGCCCTGACCATCAGCTCACTGCCCGTGGGTCTGGCCCTGACCATCAGCTCACTGCCCATGGGTCTGGCCTTGACCATCAGCTCACGGCCCATGGGTCTGGCCTTGACCATCAACTCACGGCCCGTGGGTCTGGGCCTGACCATCAGCTCACGGCCTGTGGGTCTGGGCCTGACCATCAGCTCACGGCCTGTGGGTTTGTCCCTGACCACAGAGGGTCAACTCACGGCCCGTGGGTCACTCACTGACCAGGGGCGTATCTCTCCACCAGTTGCTCGTGTCCTGTACGAACTGATCAGTAAACGGGAATTTCCGCCGCACAGAATCATAGAAAACCCAGCACTTTCACTCCCTCACCCCCTGAAGGTGCTGACTCTCCCTGGCGTACAGTCTCTGAAGGTGCTGACTCTCCCTGGGGTACAGTCCCTGAAGGTACTGACTCTCCCTGGGGTACAGTCCCTGAAGGTACTGACTCTCCCTGGGGTACAGTCCCTGAAGGTACTGACTCTCCCTGGGGTACAGTCCCTGAAGATGTGACTCCCTGGGGTACAGTCCCTGAAGGTGTGACTCTCCCTGGGGTACAGTCCCTGAAGGTACTGACTCTCCCTGGGGTACAGTCCCTGAAGATGTGACTCTCCCTGGGGTACAGTCCCTGAAGGTACTGACTCTCCCTGGGGTACAGTCCCTGAAGATGTGACTCTCCCTGGGGTATAGTCCCTGAAGGTGCTGACTTTCCCTGGGGTACAGTCCCTGAAGATGTGACTCTCCCTGGGGTACAGTCCCTGAAGGTGTTGACTCTCCCTGGGGTACAGTCCCTGAAGGTGTGACTCTCCCTGGGGTACAGTCCCTGAAGGTGTGACTCTCCAGATATGGGGCCCTCATTGTGCTGGCAGTTCTCCCACACCCCCTCAAGGGAGAGGGCCCGAACCCTAGGGAGAGGGGAGGGAAGGGGAGGGACATGGGTTCAACACTCGGCCTGTTGTTCACGAACCCGCGCATCCGCGTCCTGTGTTCACGTTTTTTCACATGTTCACATTCTGTGTTTCTCTCACTGTCTATATAGCGATTAAAGAGTTTCAATTTTTATGTATCATGTTCGTCACCATGTCTCGTAGAAGGTCAAACTGGCGATTCCCCACCCCACTTCCCCCGCCCCGACCCGAAAGACAAGATGGTCAACTCCATGGCAAGACACTCCGACAGTGCAGCGTTCCCTCAGTACTGCCCCTCCGACAGTGCGGCCCTCCCTCAGTACTGCCCCTCCGACAGTGCGGGGCTCCCTCAGTACTGCCCCTCCGACAGTGCGGCACTCCCTCAGTACTGCCCCCCCCGACAGTGCGGCACTCCCTCAGTACTGCCCCTCCGACAGTGCGGCCCTCCCTCAGTACTGCCCCTCCGACAGTGCGGCGCTCCCTCAGTACTGCCCCTCCGACAGTGCGGCGCTCCCTCAGTACTGCCCCTCCGACAGTGCGGCACTCCCTCAGTACTGCCCCTCCGACAGTGCGGCGCTCCCTCAGTACTGCCCCTCCGACAGTGCGGCACTCCCTCAGTACTGCCCCCCCCGACAGTGCGGCATTCCCTCAGTACTGCCCCTCCGACAGTGCGGCCCTGGGAGTGTCCGCCAAAATTTATGTACTGAAGTTCCTGGAGTGGGTCTTGTACCCACAACCTACTGACTCAGCGAAACGAAAGCTGGGTCTGTGGGAACAGTGGTTATGACCTGAAATTGTTGATCTGAAAGGCTGTGAAATGCCTAATCGAGAGATGAGTTGCTGTACCTCCAGCTTCCGTTGAACCTCCATGGAACGGTGTCGGAGGCCGGAAACGTTACAGGGACCACCCTCAAAGCCTCCCTGATAAAGTGCAACATCCCCACCGATACCTGGGAGTCCCTGGCCCAAAGACCAGTCCACCCTAAATGGAGGAAGTGCATCCGGGAGGGCGCTGAGCACCTCGAGTCTCGTCGCCGAGAGCATGCAGAAACCAAGTGCAGGCAGCGGAAGGAGCGTGCGGCAAACCAGTCCCACCCTCCCCTTCCCTCAACGTCTGTCTGTCCCTCCTGTGACAGGGACTGTTCAGCCACCTAAAGACTCATTTTAATAGTGGTAGCAAGTTTTCCTTGATACCGAGTATTGTGTTCCTAACACAGCTGAGACTGCACACATGGAGGTTAAAGTAACAGTGACCTCAGTCTTTATTAAGACACTCCAGAGTGACGAGCAGGCCTTAGGGGCCGGCTTATATACAGTGCTCTGGTGTGTTGGCTGTGCCCTCGCTGGGCTGGCGTGTTGTTGGCTCTGCAGGCCAGTGGGCGAGCCTGGCCTTGCTGGGCTGTTGGGCGTGATGGGTTCGATTTCCTGGTCCGGGGTGGTGTCGTTGATCCTTTGGGTGTGTGTTGTGGGCTTGAAAAAGGTGGTGTCTGCTGTGGGTTGTTCAGGGCAGTCTGTGAACCGCAGCCTCGTTTGGTCCAGGTGCTTTCTGCAAATTTGTCCATTGTCGAGTTTGACTACAAACATCCTACTCCCTTCTTTAGCTATCACCGTGCCCGCGATCCACTTGGGACCATGTCCATAGTTTAGCACATACACAGGGTCATTCAGATCAATTTCCCGTGACACAGTGGCGCGACCATCGTTTACATTTTGTTGCTGCCGCCTGCTCTCTACCTGATCATGCAGGTTGAGGCGAACCAGCGAGGGTCTGGTTTTAAGTGTCCTTTTCATGAGTAGCTCAGCCGGGGGCACCCCTGTGAGCGAGTGGGGTCTCGTGCGGTAGCTGAGCAGTACTCGGGACAGGCGGGTTTGGAGTGAGCCTTCTGTGACTCGTTTAAGGCTCTGTTTGATGGTTTGTACTGCCCGCTCTGCCTGCCCATTGGAGGCTGGTTTAAACGGGACCGAGGTGACATGTTTGATCCCATTGCGGGTCATGAATTCTTTAAATTCGGCACTGGTGAAACTTGGCTCGTTGTCACTGACCAGTATGTCAGGCAGGCTGTGGGTGGCAAACATGGCCCTCAGGCTTTCAATGGTGGCGGTGGCGGTGCTTCCCGACATTATTTCACATTCAATCCATTTTGAAAAAGCATCCACCACCAGGAACATTTTACCGAGAAACGGGCCCGCATAGTCGACATGGATCCTCGCCCATGGTCTGGAGGGCCAGGACCACAAACTTAGTGGTGCCTCTCTGGGCGCGTTGCTCAACTGAGCACATACGCTGCATTGCCGTACACAGGACTCTCAGTCAGAGTCGATACCAGGTCACTACACGTGGGATCTGGCTATCGCTTTCATCATTACTATACCCAGGTGTGTGCTGTGGAGATCCGAGATAAACGTCTCCCTGCCCTTTTTGGGTAGCACTACGCGGTTACCCCTCAACAGACAGTCTGTCTGAATGGACAGCTCATCCTTTCGCCGCTGGAACGGCTTGATTAGCTCTTGCATTTCAACGGGGATGCTGGCCCAGCTCCCATGCAGTACACACTTTTTTTTACTAGGGACAGCGGAGGATCTTGGCCGGTCCAAGTCCTAATCTGGCGGGCCGTGACAGGTGATTTATCATTTTCAAATGCTTCCATGACCATCAACAAGTCTGCGGGTTGCGCCATTTCCACCCCCGTGGTGGGCAATGGTAGCCGACTGAGAGCATCCGCACAGTTCCCGGTGCCTGGCCTGTGGCGGATGGTATAGTTATACGCTGATAGCGCGAGCGCCCACCTTTGTATGTGGGCTGAGGCATTAGTATTTATCCCCTTGTTTTCAACGAACAGGGATATGAGGGGCTTGTGATCGATTTCCAGCTCAAATTTGAGGTCAAACGGGTACTGATGCATTTTCTTTACCCTGAACACACACACTAATGCCTCTTTCTCAATCATGCTGTAGGCCCTCTCGGCCTTAGACAAGCTCCTGGAAGCATAGGCGACAGGTTGCAACTTCCCCGCAACGTTAGCTTGTTGTAATACACACCCGACTCCGTACGACGACGCATCACATGCTAGCACAGGTCTTTTATATGGGTTATACAATACAAGCAGCTTGTTGGAGCATGAAATGTTTAAGACTTTCTCAAAAGCAATTACTTGTTTTTTCCCCCATACCCAGTTCTCACCTTTATAGAAACATAGAAAATAGGTGCAGGAGCAGGCCATTCGGCCCTTCGAGCCTGCACCACCATTCGATATGATCATGGCTGATCATTCCCTCAGTACCCCTTTCCTGCTTTCTCTCCATACCCCTTGATCCCCTTAGCCGTAAGGGCCACATCTAACTCCCTGTTGAATATATCCAATGAACTGGCCTCAACAACTCTCTACTGCAGGGAATTCCACAGGTTAACAATTCTCTGGGTGAAGAAGTTTCTCCTCATCTCAGTCCTAAATGGCCTACCCCTTATCCTAAGACTGTGTCCCCTGGTTCTGGACTTCCACAACATCGGGAACAATCTACACGCATCTAACCTCTCCCGTCCCGTCAGAATCTTGTATGTTTCTATGAGATCCTCTCTCATCCTTCTAAACTCCAATGTATCCAGTCTCTCCTCATATGTCAGTCCGGCCATCCCGGGAATCAGTCTGGTGATTCTGTCTTCGAGTTTTTGCCCCCAAAGTGGAGAACCTCACATTGATCCAAATTATATTGCATCTGCCATGCATTTGCCCATTCACCTAACCTGTCAAAGTCACCCTGCAGCCTCTTAGCGTCCCCCTCACAGCTCAAACCGCCACCCAGTTTAGTATCATCTGCAAACTTGGAGATATTACACTCAATTCCTTCATCTAAATACCCGCTTTCTCTCTTCCTCCTTACGCAATAACACATGAAGGGGCTTTAAGAGGGTGCTTAACCCCGGTAGGAAGTTACCAAAATAGTTGAGGAATCCCAGGAACGACCGCAGCTCCGTGACATTCTGTGGCCTGGGTGCGTTCCTGATAGCCTCTGTCTTGGCGTCTGTGGGCCGAATGCCGTCCGCCGCGATCTTTCTCCCCAAAAACTCCCCTTCTGTTGCCATGAAGACGCATTTCGACCTCTTCAGCCGCAGCCTACGCGATCCAGTCGCTGGAGAACCTCCTCCAGGTTTTGTAGGTGCTCGACGGTGTCCCGACCCGTGACCAATATGTCGCCCTGAAAAGCAACCGTGCGTGGTACCGACTTGAGTAGGCTCTCCATGTTTCTCTGGAAGATCGCTGCAGCCGACCGAATTCCAAATGGGCATCTGTTGTAGATGAACAGTCCCTTGTGCGTGTTGATGCAGGTGAGGCCCTTCGAAGACTCCTCCAGCTCCTGCCGAAGTCAGGTCGAGCTTGGTGAACATCTTGCCTCCTGCCAGCGTTGCAAATAGGTCGTCTGCCTTAGGTAGCGGGTATTGGTCCTGTAGCGAGAAACGATTAATAGCTACTTTATAATCGCCGCAAATCCTGACCGTGCCATCACTTTTGAGTACTGGAACAATCGGGCTGGCCCACTCGTTGAATTCCACTGGGGAGATGATGCCCTCATGTTGCAGCCTGTCCAGCTCGATTTCCACTCTCTCCATCATGAGGTACCGCTCGTGCCTTGTGGTGAATGGGTCGTGCCTCTGGGACCAAGTGGATCCGCACCTTCGCTCCGGAAAAGTTTCCAATGCCTGGCTCAAAAAGGGAAGGAAATTTGTTAACCTGGGTACATGAGGCCTCATCGACATGTGTTAATGCTCGGATGTCATCCCAGTTCCAGCGGATTTTGCCCAGCCAGCTCCTTCCAAGCAGTGTGGGGCCATCGCCCAGGACAATCCAGAGTGGCAGTTCATGCACCGTGCCCTCGCAGGTGACCTTGACCATGGCGCTGCCCAGGACAGTGATAAGCTCTTTGGTGTACGTTCTCAGTTTCGTGTGGATGGGGCTCGGGGCTGGTCTGAGTGCCTTGTTGCACCACAGTCTCTGGGAAATTGATCTGAATGACCCTGTGTATGTGCTGAACTATGGACATGGTCCCAAGTGGATTGCGGGCACGGTGATAGCTAAAGAAGGGAGTAGGATGTTTGTAGTCAAACTAGACAACTCTTTTAGAGTAAACAAAAATAAACATTAGATCAAGTGCCCCCCGATCTGGGGGACACTCCAAACATTTCCCAAGGACCTTTTTTTTTTTGTATTTTTAAAGTTTTTAAAAATGTTTTTTGGGCTCTAAAACCATAATTTACAAGTGCCCCTTATAAAAGGGGAGGGGGACACTAAATACCCGGCAATTAAAACAAATTAAACTTTAAAACATATCAAATCAAATTTAAATTTGTTTGCCGGGGGTGACAATGCACTCCAGTCCCTCCGGCGCCCACCTCCTCAAACTAGACAATGGACAAATTTACAGAAAGCACCTGGACCAAACAAGGCTATGGTTCACAGACTGCCCTGTACATTTCTGCTCGCAAACACAGTTCCAGTTAATTTATGAACATTGCTAGCACTTGTGTGCTGAGAGATTTGTTTGGTGTTATCACTGGTGGACATAAACGCCTGTGCTATTGCAATGGCCTTACTGAGGGTCGGTGTCTCTACAGTCAATAGTTTTCGTAGGATGGTCTCGTGGCCAATGCCCAGTACAAAAAGTCTCTGAACATCTGCTCCAGGTAGCCATCAAACTCACATTGTCCTGCAAGTGGCCTTAGCTCGGTGACGTAGCTCGCCACTTCCTGACCTTCAGATCGCTGGCACGTGTAGAACCGATACCTCGCCATCAGCACGCTCTCCCTCGGGTTAAGATGCTCCCGAACCAGTGTACACAGCTCCTCATACGACTTATCTGTGGGTTTCACCAGAGCCAGAAAATTCTTCATGAGGCTGTAGGTCGTTGTGCCCCGCAGACCGTGAGGAGGACCGCTCTCCTTTTTGCAGCGCTTCCTTCTCCGTCCAACTTGTTGGTCTAGCCGTTCGACATAGGCTTCCCAGTCCTCACCCTCCGGGAACTTCTCCAGGATGCCCACAGTTTGCTGCATCTTTGCGTTGGATTCGTATACTCGTCGCCAGTTATTGTGTTCCTAACACAGCTGAGACTGCACACAGGGAGGTTAAAGTAACAGTGACCTCAGTCTTTAATAAGACACTCCAGAGTGAGAAACAGGCCTTAGGGGCCGGCTTATATACAGTGCTCCCAGGGGATGCTGGGATCCCTTGGGACTTCAGGGGATGCGCTCCCTGGTGGCGGAACATGGGAGTGCATGCTTTACTGATACACAACATCAAGGGTCTGCCGATGATGATGATAAATTCTATGATTATGAAAAGGGTTCGATAGGGTAGACATCACGAGGATGTTTCCACTTGTGGGGGAGACCAGAACTCGGAGCGGGCGAGGGGGCCCCATCAATATAAGATAGTCACTAATAAATCCAATGGGTAATTCAGTTGAATGGTGAGAATATGGAACTCACTACCACAAAAAAAAGACTTTATTTATATAGCGCCTTTCACGACCACTGGACATCCCAAAGCGCTTCACAGCCAATGAAGTACTTTTGGAGTGTAGCCATGTTGTAATGTGGGAAACACGGCAGCCCAATTTGCGCAAAGCAAGCTCCCACACACAGCAACGTGATAATGACTAGATCATCTATTTTAGTGATGTTGATTGAGGGATAAATATTGGCCCCAGGACACTGGGGAGAACTCCCCTGCTCTTCTTCAAATAGTGCCATGGGATCTTTAACGTTCACCTGAGAGAGTAGAAGGGACCTCGGTTTAACATTTCATCCAAAAGACGTCACCTCCAACAGTGCGGCACTCCCTCAGTACAGCCCCTCCGATAGTGCAGCGCTCCCTCAGTACCGCCTCTCCGACAGTGCGGCACTCCCTCAGTACCGCCTCTCCGACACTGCGGCACTCCCTCAGTACCGCCCCTCCGACAGTGCGGCACTCCCTCAGTACCGACACTGCGGCACTCCCTCAGTACTGCCCCTCCGACCGTGCAGCACTCCCTCAGTACCGCCCCTCCGACAGTGCGGCACTCCCTCAGTACCGACACTGCGGCACTCCCTCAGTACCGCCCCTCCGACCGTGCGGCACTCCCTCAGTACCGCCCCTCCGACAGTGCGGCACTCCCTCAGTACTGCCCCTCCGACACTGCGGCACTCCCTCAGTACCGCCCCTCCGACAGTGCAGCACTCCCTCAGTACTGCCCCTCCGACAGTGCGGCACTCCCTCAGTACTGCCCCTCCGACAGTGCGGCACTCCCTCAGTACCGCCCCTCCGACAGTGCGGCACTCCCTCAGTACCGCCTCTCCGACACTGCGGTACTCCCTCAGTACCACCTCTCCGACAGTGCGGCGCTCCCTCAGTACCACCCCTCCAACAGTGTGGCATTCCCTCAGTACCACCGATGACAGTGCGGCACTCCCTCAGTACTGCCCCTCCGACAGTGTGGCGCTCCCTCAGTACTGCCCCTCCGACAGTGCGGCACTCCCTCAGTACCACCTTTCCGACAGTGCGACACTCCCTCAGTACCACCTTTCCGACAGTGCGACACTCCCTCAGTACCACCTCTCCGACAGTGTGGCACTCCCTCAGTACTGCCCCTCCGACAGTGCGGCACTCCTTCAGTACTGCACTGGAGTGTCAGCCTAGATTTATGTGCTCAAGTGGGACTTGAACCCACAACCTTCTGCTACCCACTGAGCCACAGCTGACATACAGAGTGGTTGAGGAGAATAGCAGAGATGCATTTCTCCAACAAGTGAGCAGCTAACCACCGCCCCTTGACATTCAACGGCATTACCATCGCCGAATCCCTCACCATCAACATCCTGGGGGTCCCCATTGACCAGAAACCTAACTGGACCAGCCACATAAATACTGTGGCTACAAGATTGAGTCAGAGGCTGGGTATTCTGCGGCCAGTGTCTCATCTCCTGACTCCCCAAAGACTTTCCACCATCCACAAGGTACAAGTCAGGAGTGTGATGGAACACTCTCCACTTGCCTGGATGAGTTGCAGCTCCAACAATACTCGAAGCTCGACACCATCCAGGACAAAGCAGCCGCTTGATCGGCACACTACCCACCACCTCCAACACTCCCTCCCTCCACCACCGGCGCACCGTGGCTGCAGTGTGTACCATCTACATGATGCACTGCAGCAACTCGCCAAGGCTTCTTCAGCTGCACCTCCCAAACCCACGACCTCTACCATCTAGAAAGACAAGGGCAGCAGGCACATGAGAACACCATCAACTCCACGTTCCCCTCTGTAATGTATTTGCTTCATGGATTCTTTGCTTAAAAATTCATAGCAACATATTGCTATGAAGAACTTGTTGGTTTATTAGCAAAGGTTTAACAATCACACTACACATTACCAGTTCATCTACCAGGCTCACAACCACCTGCCCCATCGTGGATCCCCCGAACCCAACTGGCTGGGGTTTTATTGAGTCCTGTGAACATCACGTGACTGGCTAAGCCACTCCCAACTCAACAGCTCCACCAACCTGTGAGCAAAAATATAAAAGCAAATTATAATTTAAATGGAGAAAAATTGCAAAGTACAGCGGGACCTGGGGGTACTTGTGCATGAAACACAAAAGGTTAGTATACAGGTACAGCAAGTGATCAGGAAGGGCCAATGGTATCTTGGCCTTTATTGCAAAGGGGATGGAGTATAAAAGCAGGGAAGTCTTGCTCCAGTTATACAGGGTATTGGTGAGGCCACACCTGGAGCACTGCGTGCAGTTTTGGTCTCCATATTTAAGGAAGGATATACTTGCTTTGGAGGCTATTCAGAGAAGGTTCACTCAGTTGATTCCGGAGATGAGAGGGTTGACTTATGAAGAAAGGTTGGGCCTCTACTCAGTGGAGTTCAGAAGAATGAGAGGTGATCTTATCGAAACATATCAGATAATGAGGAGGCTCGACAAGGTGGATGCAGAGAGGATATTTCCCCGCAGAGAGGAAACTAAAACTAGGGGACATAGTCTCAGAATAAGAGGCCGCCCATTTAAAACTGAGATGAGGAATTTCTTCTCTCAGGGTTGTAAATCTGTGGAATTCTCTGCCCCAGAGAGCTGTGGAGGCTGGGTCATTGAATATATTTAAGGCGGAGATAGACAGATTTTTGAGCGATAAGGGAGTGAAGGGTTATGGGGAGCGGGCAGGGAAGTGGAGCTGAGTCCATGATCGGATCAGCCCATGGTGGTATTAAATGGCGGAGCCGGCTCGAGGGGCCGAATGGCCCACTCCTGCTCCTATTTCTTATGTTCTTGTACTCACAGGTGCATACATTATATTCTCCAAGTCACACACCATCCTGACTGGGAAATATATCTCCATTCCTTCATCGTCGCTGGGTCACAATCCTGGAACTCCCTCCCTAACAGCACTGTGGGAGCATCTTCACCACACGGACTGCAGCGGTTTAAGAAGGCGGCTCACCATCACTCGCCTGGTTCCATTCTTATCTATCTAATCGTCGCCAGAAAATCTTCTGCAATGGCTTCTCTTCCCACCCCTGCATTGTTACCTCTGGTGTCCCCCAAGGATCTGTCCTTGGCCCCCTCCTATTCCGCATCTACATGTTGTCCCGGAAACACGGAGTCAGTTTCCACATGTACGCTGGTGACACCCAGCTCTATCTCACCACCACTTCTCTCGACCCCTCCACGGTCTCTAAATTGTCAGACTGCTTGTCCAACATCCAGTACTGGATGAGCAGAAATTTTCTCCCATTAAATATTGGGAAGACCAAAGTCATTATCTCTGGTCCCCGCTATGAACTGCGTTCCCTACCCACTGACTCCATCCCTCTCCCTAGCATCAACCTGAGGGTGAACAAGACTGTTCGCAACCTAGGTGTCATATTTGTCCCTGAAATAAGTTTCCAGCCACATATCCGCGGCATAACTAAAACCGTCTTTTTCCACCTCTGCCACTGCCTCAGCTCATCTGCTGCTGAAGCCCTCATCCGTGCCTTTGTTACCTCCAGATTTTACTAGTCCAAATCACTCCTGGCTGACCTCCCACATTCTACCCTACGTAAACTAGAGGTGGTCCAAAACTCGGCTGCCCCGTGGTCCTATCTCGCACCGAGTCCTGCTCACCCATCACCCCCTGGGCTCACTGCCTCGTGTCCTAACTCGCACCCAGTCCCGCTCACCCATCACCCCCTGTGCTCACTGACCCCGTGTCCTAACTCACACCCAGTCCCACTCACCCATCACCCCCTGTGCTCACTGACCCCGTGTCCTAACTCGCACCCAGTCCCGCTCACCCATCACCCCCTGTGCTCACTGACCCCGTGTCCTAACTCGCACCCAGTCCCGCTCACCCATCACCCCCTGTGCTCACTGCCTCGTGTCCTAACTCGCACCGAGACCCGCTACCCATCACACCCTGTGCTCGCTGACCTCGTGTCCTAACTCGCACCGAGTCCCGCTCACCCATCATCCCCTGTGCTCACTGACCCCATGTCCTAACTCGCACCGAGTCCCGCTCACCCATCACCCCCTGTGCTCGCTGCCCCGTGTCCTAACTCACATCGAGTCCCACTCACCCATCGCCCCCTGTGCTCACTGTCCTACATTGGCTCCCGGTTAAAGAACACTTCAATTTCAAAATTCTTATCCTTGTTTACAAATCACTCCATGGCCCTCACCCCTCCCTATCTCTGTAACCTCCTCCAGCCCTTAAACCCCTCCCTATCTCTGTAACCTCCTCCAGCCCCTACACCCCTCCCTATCTCTGTAACCTCCTCCAGCCCCTACACCCCTCCTTATCTCTGTAACCTCTTCCAGCCCCAACACCCCTCCCTATCTTTATCATCTTTTTTTTAGCCTCACAACCCCACAAGATATCTGTGCTCTTCAAATTCTGCCCTCTTGAACATCCCTGATTATAATCGCTCCACCATCGGTGGCCATGCCTTCTGTTGCCTGAGCCTCAAGCTCTGGAACTCCCTCCCTAAACCTCTCCGCCTCGCTGTCTCTTTTTCCTCCTTTAAGACGCTCCTTAGCAGGCATTGACGGCGAGATCCAACTACCTCCAGTGCGCCAGTGTAGCCTTTGGCCGCCTGAGGAAAAGAGTGTTTGAAGACCAGGGCCCTCAAAACTGCCACCAATCTCATGGTCTACAGGTCTGTAGTGATACCCACCCTCCTGTATGGCTCAGAAACATGGACCATGTACAGCAGACACCTCAAGTTGCTGGAAAAATACCACCAACGATGCCTCCGCAAGATCCTACAAATCCCCTGGGAGGACAGATGCACCAACATTAGCGTCCTCGACCAGGCCAGCATCGAAGCACTGACCACACGCGATCAGCTCCGTTGGGCAGGGCCACATAGTTCGCATGCCAGACACAAGACTCCCAAAGCAAGCGCTCGACTCGGAACTCCTTAATGGCAAGCGAGCCAAAATGGGCAGAGGAAACGTTACAGGGACTACCCTCAAAGCCTCTTTGATAAAGTGCAACATCCCCACCGACACCTGGGAGTCCCTGGCCCAAGACCAGTCCGCCCTAAGTGGAGGAAGTGCACCCAGGAGGGCGCTGAGCACCTCGAGTCTCGTTGCCGAGAGCGTGCAGAAACCAAGCGCAGGCAGCGGAAGGAGCGTGCGGCAAACCAGTCCCACCCTCCCCTTCCCTCAACGTCTGTCTGTCCCACCTGTGACAGGTCTGTAATTCCTGTATTGGACTGGTCAGTCACCTAAGGACTCATGTTAAGAGTGGAGGCAAGTCTTCCTCGATTCCGAGTGACTGCCTATGATGATAAAAACCTCCCTCTTTAACATAGAAAATAGGTGCAGGAGTAGGCCATTCGGCCCCTCGAGCCTGCACCACCATTCAATAAGATCATGGCTGATCATTCCCTCAGTACCCCTTTCCTGCTTTCTCTCCATACCCCTTGATCCCTTTAGCCGTAAGGGCCATATCTAACTCCCTCTTGAATATATCCAATGAACTGGCATCAACAACTCTCTGCGGTAGGGAATTCCACAGGTTCACCACTCTCTGAGTGAAGAAGTTTCTCCTCATCTCGGTCCTAAATGGCTTACCCCTTATCCTGAGACTGTGTCCCCCTGGTTCTGGACTTCCCCAACATCGGGAACATTCTTCCTGCCTTAATTTCTTCTTAGTGGTTTGGTGTCAAATGTATCTGTTTGTCTTGTAACACTGCTGTGAAGCACCTTGGGAGGTTTTACTACGTTAAAGGCGCTATATAAATACAAGTTCTAATTATTATGGAGTTGCTGTGCACTGCCCCCTCCCCTGTGCCGGAGATAGGGGGCTTCCCCCGCCCCGCTGCATTATGGGCAGCCCCCGCCGCCATTGCTCGCTGCTGTGCGCTTGCCAATTAAACGTTGGACAAGACGTTGAACTAAAAGGCACTTAAAAAGCACGCAGCTCCAGAGGGCGCGCGGGGGAGAACGTGTCGTCGGGTTCGTCTCAGCTGCCGCAAAGCCGCGCTTTAACCATTGATTTACGGTCCTAGGACTGTAATTTAGGACAAACATGCGCATAGCACAATCAGGAAGTGAGTTGTGAAGCAGTTTGGATTGTCAGAGTTTGTGCCTCCGCCCTGTTCTCATTCCAGGCTCTCAGCTCCACGGCAACGACCAGGTGAGTGTCAGCACAATAAAACATTCCTTTTAACCACAGGGAGCAGAACAACAACAAAAACACCCTGAAAAAAAATATTTCCAAAAAAATAATACCTTCAGAAATGTCATCAAACGTTTGCTGATTTGAATTGCAATCCTTAATTTGTTTCTCTACCAGCCCCGCAGAGATTGAAACCCCAGTAGCAGGAAGTAACGTGTGCCAGCTGCTTGGAAATCTGGGCTCGGTGCTTTGAAGTGCAGCAAGGCCTGTAAGGGCTTACAGTGAGGGGATTAATCCTGGGACTGCAGTCAGTGCTGCAGTATCCAGTTGTGGGATGGGTTGGGAGTGGGTGGGAAGGAGTTCCTCTGACCTGGTTCTGCCATGTCATGGGCCCTCCTCCCTTTGCTGTGATTCAAATGTAATCAGGAGCGGTTATCGGAAAAACTTTGACACCGAGCCACAGAAGGAGATATTAGAAACGGATAACATACAGATTGTCCAAGAGGTCAGTTTTAAGGAGCATCTTGAAGAAGAGGGGAAAAAGAGAAAGGCGGAGAGGTTTAAGGAGGAATTCCAGATCTTAGGGCCCCAGGCAGCTGAAGGATCAGCTGTCAGTTGTGGAGTGATTATAATTGGGGAATGTGCACCAGGCCAGAATTGGAAGAGAGCAGAGATCTTGGTGGGTTATAGGGGCTAGAGGAGGTTACAGAGATAGGAAGGGTGTAGGGGCTGGAGGAGGTTACAGAGATAGGGAGGGGTGTAGGGGCTAGAGGAGGTTACAGAGATAGGAAGGGTGTAGGGGCTGGAGGAGGTTACAGAGATAGGGAGGGGTGTAGGGGCTGGAGGGGGTTACAGAGATAGGGAGGGGTGTAGGGCTGGAGGAGGTTACAGAGATAGGGAGGTGTGTAGGGGCTGGAGGTTACAGAGATAGGGAGGGTGTAGGGGCTGGAGGTTACAGAGATAGGGAGGGGTGTAGGGGCTGGAGGAGGTTACAGAGATAGGGAGGGTGTAGGGGCTGGGGGAGGTTACAGAGATAGGGAGGGGTGTAGGGGCTGGAGGGGGTTACAGAGATAGGGAGGGTGTAGGGGCTGGAGGAGGTTACTGAGATAGGGAGGGGTGTAGGGGCTGGAGGAGGTTACAGAGATAGGGAGGGTGTAGGGGCTGGAGGTTACAAAGATAGGGAGGGGTGTAGGGGCTGGAGGGGGTTACAAAGATAGGGAGGGTGTAGGGGCTGGAGGGGGTTACAGAGATAGGGAGGGGTGTAGGGGCTGGAGGGGGTTACAGAGATAGGGAGGGGTGTAGGGGCTGGAGGGGGTTACAGAGATAGGGAGGGGCGATGCCATGGAGGAATTTGAACACGAGGAATGAGAATGTTTAAATCAAAGCATTGCTGGATTAGGAGTCGATGTAGAATTGCATAGAATCCCACACACTGACTGGCCTTGGGCCAATTTGGTCTGTACTGGCAATGATGCAACACCCAATCCTCCTCCCACCCGACTTTATCTCCGCTCCTCCGCATTTGCTTCTATTTCTTTCTCCCTCGTCTGTTTATTGACTTTCCCCTCAAAGGTGTCTCTGCTAATCGCTCAGCCGCTCCCCGTGATGGCCAGTTCTACATTCTAATCAGGGTTGTGGCTGAGGGTGAGGGAATTGGCAGTGAATGAGCTGAGGTAGAGAGGTGCTGGAGGAGGATGGTGTGTCTGACATGTCGAAGAACAAGGAGGGATTGTTTGGTACAATCGCAGCAACAGGGGATGTCATTTTATGACTCTGCGAAGTGGCTGTTTCAGTAGTGGTGGGGCAGAAAGTGTGTTTCAGTACAGTGGTGGGGCAGAAAGTGTGTTTCAGTACAGTGGTGGGGCAGAAAGTGTGTTTCAGTACAGTGGTGGGGCAGAAAGTGTGTTTCAGTACAGTGGTGGGGCAGAAAGTGTGTTTCAGTACAGTGGTGGGGCAGAAAGTGTGTTTCAGTACAGTGGTGGGGCAGAAAACTGATGGTTGAGGTTCAAAGATGGATAAGGATTTGGGAGGGCGACAACACGTGCAAGGACTTTGGAGATGGGATGGTAGTTTGCAGGGAGACCCGTACCCCGGGGAGAGTCGGTGCTCCGTGGGGGAGACCCGTACCCCTGGGAGAGTCGGTGACCCGTGGGGGGGAGACCCATACCCCGGGGAGAGTCGGTGCCCCGTGGGGAGAGACCCGTACCCCGGGAAGAGTCGGTGCCCCGTGGGGGGAGACCCGTACCCCGGGGAGAGTCGGTGCCCCGTGGGGGGGAGACCCGTAACCCGGGGAGAGTCGGTGTCCCGTGGGGGAGACCCGTACCCCGGGGAGAGTCGGTGCCCCGTGGGGGAGACCCGTACCCCGGGGAGAGTCGGTGCCCCGTGGAGGGAGACCCGTACCCCGGGGAGAGTCGGTGCCCCGTGGGGGAGACCCGTACCCCGGGGATAGTCGCTGCCCCGTGGAGGGAGACCCGTACCCCAGGGAGAGTCGGTGCCCCGTGGGGGAGACCCGTACCCCGGGGAGAGTCGGTGCCCCGTGGGGGAGACCCGTACCCCGGGGAGAGTCGGTGCCCCGTGGGGGAGACCCGTACCCCGGGGAGAGTCGGTGTCCCTTGGGGGAGACCTGTACCCCGGGGAGAGTCAGTGCCCCGTGGGGGAGACCCGTGCCCCGTGGGGGAGACCCATACCCCGGGGAGAGTCAGTGCCCCGTGGGGGAGACCCGTAACCCGGGGAGAGTCGGTGCCCCGTGGGGGAGACCCGTACCCCGTGGGGGAGACCCGTAACCCGGGGAGAGTCGGTGCCCCGTGGAGGGAGACCCGTGCCCCGGGGAGAGTCGGTGCCCTGTGGAGGGAGACCCGTACCCCGAGGAGAGTCGGTGCCCCGTGGGGAGAGATCCGTACCCCGGGGAGAGTCGGTGCCCCGTGGAGGGAGACCCGTACCCCGGGGAGAGTCGGTGTCCCGTGGGGGAGACCCGTACCCCGGGGAGAGTCGGTGCCCCGTGGAGGGAGACCCACCCCGGGGAGAGTCAGTGCCCCGTGGGGAGAGACCCGTACCCCGGGGAGAGTCGGGGACCTGAACCTCGGGTTCCCTCATTGTTGCTGAGCTCTGGGAACCCTCTCAATCTGTGTGTGTGCGTGCAGTTTATTTATCTGTTTCCCCTCTCTTCTCCCCCCCTCCGCCCCCTTCCCAACAACCTTTCCAGAACCTTCCACAGCTCCTGACGGATTCGGTGAGAGGGAACCATGGCGGAAGAGTCGATAATTCGCATCCCGCCGTATCATTACATCCACGTATTGGATCAGAACACCAACGTGGCTCGCATTGAGCTGGGACCCAAGACATACATCCGGCAGGACAATGAGAGGTGAGCGGGGCAAGGGGGGAACGGGGACAGGACAATGAGAGGTGAGCGGGGCAAGGGGGAACGGGGACAGGACAATGAGAGGTGAGCGGGGCAAGGGGGGAACGGGGACAGGACAATGAGAGGTGAGTGGGGCAAGGGGGGAACGGGGACAGGACAATGAGAGGTGAGCGGGGCAAGGGGGGAACGGGGACAGGACAATGAGAGGTGAGTGGGGCAAGGGGGGAACGGGGACAGGACAATGAGAGGTGAGCGGGGCAAGGGGGAACGGGGGCAGTGCGGTGAGCGGGGGCAGAGGGGGGAACGGGGACAGGGCGATGAGTGGTAACGGGGGCAGGGTGGAGGGCAAGGGGGGAACGGGGGTAGGGCGGTGAGTGGGGCAAGAGGGGAATGGGGACAGGACAATGAGAGGTGAGCGGGCAAGGGGGGAACGGGGGTCGGGTGGGGGCTAAGGGGGTAACGGGGGCAGTGCGGTGAGTGGGGCAAGAGGGGAACGGGGACAGGGCGATGAGTGGTAACGGGGGCAGGGTGGGGGGCAAGGGGGGAATGGGTCAGGGCGGTGAGTGGGGCATGGGGGGGGGAAATGGGGCCAGGACAGTGAGTGGGGCAAGGGGCAATGGGGGAACGGGGGTGGGATGGCGGGGCAGGAGGGAGAGGGTGGGAGTTGGAGGGGGTTTAGTGTGTCGGGGGGAGGAGGAGAATTGGGTCCTGAACACCTCCCCCACACCCCCCCCCCACGCCCCCCCCCCCCCCTCCCCCAGGGGGCACAGGGTGTTGGCGTTGCTGTGGGTTTGGGATTGAGATGTGTCTGACACGGCCCGTCTCCTCGGGTAACCAGCTGGATTTGTTGGGAAACCTGCATCTGGTTCCCACCAGAAAAAATGCAAAATAATTGGA